>NC_083097.1:161121295-161370305 GCF_949774975.1 Lagenorhynchus albirostris | reverse complement strand
GTCTATAAGGAGAAGGGTAGAAAGCCTATCTAAAGAAATGATGACTGGAAACTTCCCAAATAATGGGAAAGATATGGACATCCAGGTACCTAAAGCTCAAATATCCCTAAACAGGTTAAACCCAAAGAAGACTTCATAAAGATGCATTATAATCGAATTATTAAAAATCAAAGAAAGAGAATTTTGAAAGTAACAGGAGGAAAGTGATACATCACATAAAGGGAACCCCAATAGACTATCAACAAATTTCTCAGCAGAAACCGTGAGGCCATAAGAGAGTGGCATGACATATGCAAAGAGCTGAAAGAAAGAAACTGCCAACCGAGAAAGCTTTACTCACCAAAGCCGTCCTTCAGAAATGGAGGAAACAAAGACTTCGCAAACAAACAAAAGCTGAGGGAGTTCACCACCACTACACCTGCTTTACAAGAAATGGATTTCCTCAAACTGAAATGAAAGGATGCTAATTAGTAACGTGAAAACACATGAAAGTATAAAACTAGTCAAAGTAACTAAGAATTGGTTGTTTGAAAAGACAAACCATTAGCTAGACTAAGAAAAACAAGAAAAGATTCAAATTAATAAAATCAGAAGTGAAACGGGATAAATTATATGGGGTACAACAGGAATATAAGGGATCATAAAAAATTACTATGAACAGTTATATGCTAATAAATTGGATAACCTAGAGCAGCGGTTCCCACCCTTTTTGGCACCAGGGACCGGTTTCATGGAAGACAATTTCTCCACGGACTGGGGGCAGGGGGGGGATGGTTTCAGGATGATTCAAGTGCATTACATTTATTGTGCACTTTATTTCTATTATTATTACATTGTAATACATAATGAACTAATTATACAACTCACCATAATGCTGACAGGAGGCGGAGCTCAGGCAGTAATGTGAGCAATGCAGAGCAGCTGTAAATACAGATGGAGCTTCGCTCCTTGCCTGCTGCTCACCTCCTGCTGTGCGGCCCGGTTCCTAACAGGCCACGGACCCATATCAGTTCGTGGCCTGGGGGGTGGGGATCCCTGATTTAGAGATATTAGATAAATTCTTATAAACATACAACCTACTGTGACTGGATGACGAAAACAGAAAATCTGAACCGCTAAATAAGGAGTAAGGTGGTTGAATCAGTAATCAAAAGCCTCCCAACAAAGAAAAGTCCAGGACCAGATGGCTTCACTGCTGAATTATACCAAAGATTTAAAGAAGAATTAATATCAATTCTTCTCAAACTCTTGCAACAACTTGGAGAGAAGGGAACACTTCCAAACTCATTTTATGAGGCCAGCATCACCGATACCAAAGCCAGACAAGGACACTACAAGAATAGAAAATAACAAGCCAATACCCCTGATGAACATAGATGTAAAAATCCTCTACAAAATAAAAGAAACCAAATTCACAGCACATTAGAAGGCTTATACAACATGATCAAGTTGGATTTATCCCTGGGATGCAAGGGTGGTTCCACATACGCAAATCAATAAATGTGTTACACTAAATTAACTAAATAAAGGGAAAAAATTATATGATCACCTCAACAGACGCAGAAAAAGCATTTGACAAAATTTAACATCCTTTCGTGATAAAAACTCTAAGCAACTTAGGTATAGAACGAATATACCTCAACATAATAAAAACCATACATGACAAACCTATAGGTAACATAGTGAATGGTGAAGAGACCTCTTCCAGAACTGTGGCATCTAGAAAGGGACTGAGGGGGGGTGCCCCCTCCTGCAGGGAGGCTATGCCAGAGGGCTCCATCATGTCTCAAGGAGGTCTCAGTAGCCTGTGCTGAGCTTATGGGGGGCTGTTTTCAGGGTGGAGGAGATCCTCTGTTTTCAGGAGAGCTCAGTACCTGGTGGTAATTACAGCTCTAATGTCACAAAGTGTGGGCCAAGGAGGGGAGTTTCTTGCATAGAAGTAAAGTTTGTAAGGAAAGAATATGTTGCCTTCCAAACACCAAAACAACCTAGGAGATGCTGTGAGTGCTAAGAGGGACAACAGCTATTTCTTCATGGTGTCAAGGAGGGAACAGCCCCTTGTTTACCATGTAATTCTTAAGAATTTAACCAGTGTCAGGGCCTTATTTATGGATGGGCTAATGACCCATCCACTTGCCAGGAGCTCCTTTTTTCAGTATCTGTATGTCCCCAAATGAACTTCCTCAGAGGAGAATGTCATTAATGTAACGTCATACCTGTGCTCCCAGAGCAAGGTCGATACAGCTCACATCCTGCCTGCAGAGACTGTGTGCAGTGACAATGGTGTTCAAGTTCCCTAAGGTTAACCAGTTAAAAGTGCATCACATCCCTTAAGAGGTGAAGGCCAACTGAAGCTGAGAGACTGTTGAAACAGGGACTGAACACAACAGACTTAACCAAATCTGTGGGAGCATGATATTTACCAGCTGCTGATTGGACAGAGTCAGTAATTTCCACAATGTTGGGGACTGGGTACAGGGGTTTGTGTGGTGAGACCACAAACTCAAGGTAATCCACTGTGAGGTGTCATTCATTCCTTTTCTTTTTTTTAATTTTACTGGAGTATAGTTGATTTACAACGTGGTGTTAGTTTCAGGTGTATAGCAAGGTGATTCAATTATACATATGATATATTCTTTTTCAGATTCTTTTCTCATATAGGTTATCACACAATATTGAGTAGAGTTCCCTGTGCTATACAGTAGGTCCTTGTTGGTTATCTGTCTTACATATAGTAGTGTATGTAAATCCCAAGCTCCGGATTTATCCCTCCCTCCAACGTTTCCCCTTTGGTAAACATAAGTTTGCTTTCAATATCTGTAAGTCTGTTTCTGTTTGGTAAATAAGTTCATTTGTATCATTTTTTAAAAAATTAGATTCCATTTGTATCATTTTTTAAAATTATGACATTTGTCTTTCTCTCTCTGACTTACTTCACTTAGTATGACAATCTCTAGGTTCATGTATGTTGCTGCAAATGGCATTATTTCATTCTTTTTTTATGGCTAAGCAATATTCCATTGTATATAAGTACCACATCTTCTTTATCCATTCCTCTGTTGATAGACATTTAGATTGCTTCCATGGCTTGGCTACTGTAAATAGTGCTGCAATGAACACTGGGATGCACGTATCTTTTTTTTTTTTTTTTTGCACGTATCTTTTTGAATTATGATTTTCTCCAGATACATGCCCAGGAATGGGGTTGCTGGATCATATGTTAGTTCTACTTTTAGTTTTTTTGTTTTTTTGTTTTTTTTTGCCTCTCACTGCTGGGGCCCCTCCCGCCGCGGAGCACAGGCTCCGGACGCGCAGGCTCAGCGGCCATGGCTCACAGGCCCAGCCGCTCCGCGGCATGTGGGATCTTCCCGGACCGGGGCACGAACCCGTGTCCCCTGCATCAGCAGGTGGACTCGCAACCACTGCGCCACCAGGGAAGTCCTACTTTTAGTTTTTTAAGGAACCTCCATAATGTTTTCCACAGTGGTTGTACCAAGTGCCATTCCTTCTTTTCATGTTTTAGAACAGGCCAAATTCAGCTGTGTAAAGGAGAAGCACTGCAAGTAATCACCTCTTCACGAAATAATTTTTTGTAATGGTTTTCAATCCTTCAAAGCCCTGTTTAATTTACTTTGGCACATATTATCTACCTGGGGGATAAATCTGTGGGGTCCCATTTTGTCAAGCCAATTTGGAATTGGCAAAAACATTATTTAAGGACTTCCCTGGTGGCGCAGTGGTTAAGAATCTGCCTGCCAATGCAGGGGACACGGGTTCAAGCCCTGGTCCAAGAAGATCCCACATGCCGTGGAGCAACTAAGCCCATGCACACAAGTACTGAGCCTGCGTTCTAGAGCCCACGAGCCACAAGTACTGAGCCAGCATGTCACAACTACTGAGTCCGTGTGCCACAACTACCAAAGCCCATGTGCCTAGAGCCCGTGCTCCACAATGAGAAGCCACTGCAATGAGAAGCCCACACACCACAATGAAGAGTAGTCCCCACTTGCTGCAACTAGAGAAAGCCCACGTGCAGCAACGAAGACCCAAAGCAGTCAAAAATAAATAAATAAATAAATTTATTTTAAAAAATTATTTAATTTTAATTTGTGAATCATTAGTTCAGAGCTTTCCTGTTCACTATAGGATACTTTAGGACAAATGAATCCTATGACTATGGGGTCTTTAGGCAAGTTGGCTGATGGTTAAGGTGAGACATGCTTATTTGTCTCCTATTTTATTTTTTTTATAGTTATATTTTTGGAATAATGTTTTTACTGCAAAAAATACATAGAATTATAAAGGAAACAAATTATGTAGAAATACAGTTATCAAAATATTTTTAAAATGTGCGATATAGCACATGTAGTTTTTATTAACATAGTAAAGTTTACTGTCTATCAGTGGGTCTTATAGCTTTGATAATTTTTTTTTTAAATATGGAAAGCTTCACGAATTTGCGTGTCATCCCTGCACAGGGGCCATGTTAGTCTCTGTATCATTCCAATTTTAGTATATGTGCTGCCGAAGTGAGCACTGTCCCCTATTTTATATCCAGTAACTCCTCTAAGATTATTGGGAATCTTAGATCATCTTAGATAATCTTAGAAATTATCTTACCTTGCTTAAGTTTAGTGGGATCCTAATATAACTGTACCGTGAGACCCAGTATTACTATTATTATTTTTTGCGATACGTGGGCCTCTCACTGTTGTGGCCTCTCCCGTTGTGGAGCACAGGCTCCGGACGCGCAGGCTCAGCGGCCACGGCTCACGGGCCCAGCCGCTCCGCGGCATGTGGGATCTTCCCGGACCGGGGCACGAACCCGTGTCCCCTGCATCGGCAGGCAGACTCTCAACCACTGCGCCACCAGGGAAGCCCGAGACCCAGTATTATTTGCATGAAGGTTTGTGAATCAATGCAATATAGCAGATGACAAAATTAATTCAGAAACTATGTTGTAGAGGCCCCAGAAACCAAACAGTGCCCCTTTATCTTTTCTGTTGTGTAAATTCTTTTACTGTATTTTAGATTTCCAGTTGGGTTAAATTGTGGACCTTTGTTTCAGTATTTTTTCACTTATTTCCTCTCTCCTGTCCTTCCCTGTTTTAGTTTTTCAGTCACTGTATATACTTCGGGGGAGAGGGTGACCTCTCTACCCTGGTATTTATAAAATTTTTCCCTCCAGAGGGCCTCACATTAATGCCATGAGGAATAGGGGTCTCCTCCAGGACAACAGGTTGCTTTATAGGGTTTAAGGACCGCAAGTTTAGGTCAGTTTGAACTAATCCCTTGGCTGTGCCACAAGGATGCCATGGGTGTTGCCCCCTGTAACTCTGACGGTCAGGAGCTTTGTTGCAGTAGAGACAGGGGCAGCAGCAGAGGTACTTAGGGGTCCTGGTGCGCCCCCTGGTATTAGGAGGGCGGATTCAGCCTGCCATCTATTGGCTGTCTTTCCCCCTCTCTTCTCTTTTTCTGTCTTTTTAAATGACTGTTCTTTCAAGAGCAACACTCAGTGGAGCCACCTCTTGCACAGGGCATAGTCTCTCTCTCTCTCTCACCCTCACTGGGGTATGTCGGGGCCAAGCCTGCCTCTGTCACAGCTTCACTCTAACACACAGATAAATCCTGGCAAAGATATCAACCCAGGACTAATACAAGGAGGGTGCCAATCCCATACTGCTGCTCCCCAAAGCCTAGGAATTCTTGAAACTGCCAACTCTCGTCTGCTGAATCTAAAACTGAGGCTTCGTATGGTCAACAATGCAACACAGGCAGCACAGCTCACAGCACGAGGTCCCTGGCACCTAGCAGCCCACAGCCCCGGCTGCCACAAGACAACACAGCAGGTGAGCGAGTCAGAGCAAGAGAAGACAGACCCACGGGTGGTGGTCATGTCTGGCCAGGCTGCTCACCACACCAACTGTTCTTGCCACCTGAAGAGATGTGATTTCCATGTTGAGACTGATGCTGGTGTGTCATGCAAACACACACACACACTCAGGGTAGGAAAAAGCCTATGACCGGGACTTCCCTGGTTGCCCAGTGGTTAAGGCTCCGCTCTCCCAATGCAGGGGGCATAGGTTTGATCCCTGGTCAGGGAACTAGGATCCCGCATGCCACCCAGTGGGGCCAAAAAAAAAGGTCTATGACCCACGTAATCACGCTCTTGGGGGGAGGGCAGGGCTGGCCTCTCCAGCAGCTCTGAGAAGGCTTCAGAAAGCAAGGAAAGGAGCCTGGCCTGGATTTTTATCACGGCTAGGGGATGTTAAAGGAAAAATATTCAGTGACACTTGTCAAAGAGGTAAAGCAGATTTTATCCAGAACCCCTGGGACAGGTACAGAGACCACTGCGATGGGATTTCACAGCCAGGGGGAAATGAGACTAGGCTCAACTCTGAATACAGCACGTGGAAGTGGGAATTCATGGCCAGAGCAGGGTGGGGGGCGTCAGTGGATGGAAAATTACTAAAAGAAAAACCAGGGATTGGTGGGTCTGGATAAACTGACCTAACAGGATTCTTACTGAAGTCAGGCCAGGGTGATCGCACATCACCTGAGCAATGGCGGGAGTGTAGGAACCCAATCAGATACAGAAGGCAATCAGACATGGGCAGCTGGGGAATTCGGTTTAACTGACGCAGCAGGGTTTCTGGTAAAACTGGATTTCATGAGGAACTACACAGATAGGCCCAGGAGAAGGTTTAGGGTCAGAACCAACGATTCTCTGGTCAAGCAAAGAATCTTTGTCAGGGGTTGGGCCAGGATAAGAGTTCTGCACACAGACAGGGGCTTGTGTGGCTGGAATGTGAAACTAATGCCAGAGGACTACAGATTTTGTTATCGGCTTTTCCGGGCGTGGACACAAGGGGAAGAGAGAAGGGAGGCGTAAGCTGTCGGTAAACATCAAAAAGCGTGGAGTCTGTACAAACACAGAGAACAGACTTGTGGTTGCCAAGGGGGAGGGGGGCTGGGGGAGGGAAGGACTGGGAATGTGAGCAGATGCAAACTGTGATATATAGAATGGATAAACAACAAGATCCTACTTTGTAACACAGGGAACTATATTCAATATCCTGTGATAAACCATAATGGAAAAGAATATGAAAAAGAATGTATATATGTATAACTGAATCACTTTGCTGTACAGCAAAAATTAACACAACATTGTATACCAACTATACTTTAATCAAGTTTCAAAAATGTGGAGTCTGACTACTCATTATAAGGACAAACTTGGGTATGAAAAATATGAATTCACAATGGCTTGTTTTTATATAAAGAAACATTAACAGGAAGCTAAAGAAATGATTAAAACTGTGTATCTGCAGTGGCTGGAGTAACAATGCTGGAGGGGACCAGGATAGGTGGGCAGTGACTTTGCTTAAGTTAGGCTTTTGTATCTCACAGGTTTCTTGAAAATAAGCAAAGTATATACACCCCGTGTTACTATTTAATAGTCTTTCTTTAATTTTAACTTTTGTACATAGGAAACTATTGTTAAGATCTAATTCCTTTGAACACTAATGGTTACAAAAGTATAAACCATAATTTTCAAATCCCTTGCTAACTAAAATGACAAGGTGTATCCTAGTTTGTCCCTTCCCTATATCTCACATGGGGGAGGGTGGTATTTTCAGAAATCAATATAACATAATGCAACAGGGGTTTGGGTTTAGTTCTTTAAATGCAGTAGAATTTTCAAAGATGTATGTAAGCTTTGATTAGCTGTCCTCACATCAATTGCTTTAGCTTTTTTTTTTTCTTGGCTGTGCTGCACGGCTTGCAGGATCTTATTTCCTTGACCAGGGATTAAACCAGCAGTGAAAGCCACGAGTCCTAACCACTGGACTGCCAGGGAGCTCCCTGCCTTTTAAATTTCAATATTCTCTAAGGACATGCACAAACACTGATGTAAAATGAAACACATACCTGAAAACGTAAACACATTCATCTCACATCTTGAGGTTCTCTTCCCTAAAAGGAACAAAAATTCTATTTAGTTCCACAATTTTCTTGCCTTACCGACATCATATCTCTCAATCAACTGAGATTTTTCTTTAAGCCCAAGAAACTAAAAATGTTATTTCCCACACAGGGAATTAATTACAAAGTGCTAAGGGAAACTACAGCCAAAGGGCTGCACTATTCAATGGATAAAAGAATCCAGAGGAAAGAGACACAAATATTGGAATCAGCACAGATAAGCAGTCAGCATCTCACAGGACAGAAGGAGCCTGTTTGAAAGTTTAACACCCACTAGCCTCTCCTGGTTGAGATAGAACCGCTGGACCAGGTCAGTCCCTGGTGAAGGAGGGTGGGGGCACCTGAGCAGCCACAGGGATGGACTCTGGGAGCGCCACACGCCCTCCTCTCCCTGGGGAATAATGGAACCACTCCCTTTTTCAGGCTTCCATTCCCACAGTGAGAAAACTCTCAGTAGAATTCAATTTAAGATTCTGACCCAAAAGAACTCCCAAATTCATGACCCCTAACCCAGGACACAGAACTCCTGTCACAGACTTTCTCAATGTAAACAAATTACACTCTGAGCGCAGCTACACTGTGGATGTAAAACTCCAACCTAGGGCTTCCCTGGTGGCGCAGTGGTTAAGAAACCACCTGCCAATGCAGGGGACAAGGGTTTGAGCCCTGGCCCGGGAAGATCCCACATGCCGTGGAGCAACTAAGCCCATGCACCACAACTACTGAGCCTGCACTCTAGAGCCCGCAAGCCACAACTACTGAAGCCCATGCCTAGAGCCCGTGCTCCACAACAAGAGAAGCCACCGCAATGAGAAGCCCGTGCACCACAACGAAGAGTAGCCCCTGCTTGCAGCAACTAGAGAAAGACCACATGCAGCAACAAAGACCCAACTCAGGCAAAAAATAAATAAATAAATTTATATTTAAAAAAAAAAACCCAACAACTCCAGCCTATACCTAGAAACAGACCCGCGGGAACCACGGTTACAACCTCAAAAGGGGCATCACCATCCCATCTCCCCCCAAACCCTTTCTGCCATGTGCAGTTGTTATCCCCAGCTTTCCAGGGCTCTGTAGCTTCTCTCAGCTTAAAGGCTCCTTCCATGGTGGGTGTGAGCAGGTAGGACACCTGCTGGGCTCTCCAGGAAGAACCAGCTGGGCCTTCAAGTACTTCCCTTTGCAGCCTCAAGGGGGCCTTACCTTGAGTCACTGACCTCAGGCCTCTGCTCCCAGTCACATTGCTTTGGACCACAAGATGCTATTTTAAATGACCCCAGTGGCTGAAGAATCTAGCAAAATCACACAAACCTAGTGTTTATGTAGAAAGGAGGGGAAAATTGTAAGGCTTTTTTCTAGTTCAACAAGAAAACGCATAAGTATCTATTACTCTCAGAAAATAATGATATTAATTAATTATTTCCACAGCAAGAAATTGTTTTATAAAAACATAATTGGGGGGGGTAAATTAGGAGTTTGGGATTAAAATATACACACTACTATATATAAAACAGATAACTAACAAGGACCTACTGTATAGCACAGGGAACTATACTCAATATCAATAACCTGTAATGGAAAAGCATCTAAAAAGTATATATACATATATTCACATATAAATATACACGTATATATGTATATATGTGACTGAATCACTTGACTGTACATCTGAAACTAACACATTGTAAATCAACTATATTTCAATAAAAATTTTTAAAAAACTGTACTTGAACACCTCAAGCCCTGGAATTGCATTTGAACAACCCCCCGCCCCCCCAAAAAAAACCCAAAACAAAAAGAACAGACCTCAGGATATTACTACGCCTGCTCAGGGAGGGAAGAAAAAAGAAACAAGAATTTTTAATGCAATGTAATACAAGAATATTTTCTTTTTTCTGAAACTCACCTATTTCTTGCCTCTTTGGAAAATGCTATCGTTCAAGCTCCACTGCTTACATAAATTTTAATTTTTTGAATAACTGAGGCTCACATACATGAATAAATCTTTCCAGGGTGACAAACCCAGGGAGGGGAAGTGATTACAGGAGAGAACACCCAGGAACGATTCCAAAGAAGAAACTCTACCTAAAGGACTACCCATAGGATGTCTGTGCCCAAGATCCTCGAGGAGAGGCACAAGGATTTCATACAATGTAGTTCTGAAACAGGAGGGAAGGGGACACGGCACAACCTTTAAAAGAATGACATAGCCTGAGGACATGACATAAACTGATTAGAACAGAATAGGTCCAAGATGGCGGACAAGTTGACTTCCACTAGACCTTGAGCCTCAGTATACACTCATTGTAACACACTCACAGGTGCCATGACAGTTCCAAGGCCGAGCATAAAGGTCAAAAAGTGGGCAGTGGCCCAATTCCTGGAAATCCCCACCCCTTCTCCAAAATAGCTGGAATACCCCTCCCACTCATTAGCCTATGAAATTATCCACCCCTATAAAAATGGCCAACCCCACACCCTGGTGCCACTCTCACCTTCTGAGATGGCCCACACTCTGTCTGTGGAGTGTGTCCACTTCTTACCTATCGCTTTGTCTCTCACTGAATTCTTTCTGCGATGAGACATCAAGGACCTGAGCTTCATTAAGTCCTGAGACCAGGTGTGAGATCTCAGTTAAAAGACCGTGGGTTCAAGCCCCAATCTGAGTTATACGGTTTCAGTTCCAGGTGGTTGGTTTCAGTTCCTGGTGGTTATTCTCAGATTTCCTCTCATGGAAAATATCCACAGCAAGTATAAATCCTTAAAAAAGAGCCACCTATGACTCTTTAGAAAAAGGATAGTGGCGCAGCGGTTAAGAATCCTCCTGCCAATGCAGCGGACACGGGTTTGAGCCCTGGTCCGGGAAGATCCCACATGCCGCGGAGCAACTAAGCCCGTGCGCCGCAACTACTGAGCCTGTGCTCTAGAGCCGGCGATCGACAACTACTGAGCCCGTGAGCCACAACTGAAGCCCATGCGCCTAGAGCCCATGCTCCGCAACAAGAGAAGCCACTGCAATGAGAAGCCCGTGTGCCGCAACCAAGAGTAGCCCCTGCTCGCCGCAACTAGAGAAAGCCCGCGTGCAGCAATGAAGACCCAAGACAGCCAAAAATAAATAATTTTTTAAACAAAGAAAAAGGATAAACAATTAAAATATTGGGTCTGTTTGAAATACACCAGGGAGAACGAAGAGTTGATAATGATGCTCTGAATTGAAGACGGAAAGTTGGCTGTGGGAATGAGGGAGGGATGTGGAAATTTAGGGATTTATTGCCAGTTTTAAAAAGAGCTAATCTGGAAATTAGTCTGGATCCTGGATTTGAGACCCTGCTCTCCAAACATTTGGAAAACTCAGGAGAAAACGAGTGCCCCCTGGGAAGAAAGGAGGGACTGGGACCCCACAGGCCACAGCTCCTCCCACGCACGAACCATGGAGACGGAATCACGATTGTCCCCTGATAACCCTCCCCATGGTCACCACACATTCTAGACGAGTCGCGGGGCTGTGGGCGAAGAGCTGCCCAGAGAGGCTCCAGGCTTAAGTCACCGCCTGCAGTGACGGGACAGGACGCCCGGGGTCCCGGCTGCCGACCCAGCCCCGCCACTGCGACAGCCGGAGGGAATGAGGTCTGAACGGCGTCCCCTGCGATTTTGGGTCCGCAGACTCCTGAGTTTACCGCGTCGGGAGGCCCACGTCCCGCCACGGCCGGTTCAGACTGTCCCTCCTCCCTGTCCTGGGACACCTGACCCAGCACACTCACCATTTCCCGGCTTTGGGCTCCTCCGGCGTCTTCCCATAGACTCCCGCGGCCCGTGCAGCCCGTATTTACGTTGCAGCAGACACACCTGAGACACCTAAACGCAGACGAGATTCCACGCAAATCGTGGCCACGAGCGTCCACTCAGTTTGCAGAGCGTGGCCCGCCCACTTTCCCCTGCTGCGCCCCTGATTGGGCAGTTCGCAAGCACCCGCCCCCCTTTCTCCTGAGTGACAACAGGTCAGGAGGTCACATGATTGAGCAGAACCAGTTTCCACAGGCGGGCAGGAGCTTGTCCCTTCCAGCGACGTTTGCCTTTTTTTTTTTTTTTTTCCGGTACGTGGGCTTCTCACTGTTGTGGCCTCTCCCGTTGCGGAGCACAGGCTCCGGACGCGCAGGCTCAGCGGCTATGGCTCACGGGCCCAGCCGCTCCGCGGCATGTGGGATCTTCCCGGACCGGGGCACGAACCCGCGTCCCCTGCATCGGCAGGCGGACTCTCAACCACTGCGCCACCAGGGAAGCCCAGCGACGTTTGCCTTTAAACCACACTTGTCACTGGCCCTAGAGGGACAGTGGCGGCTTCCTCAAATCTTTCAGAATGTGGGGACACTGGTGTGCTCAGGGAATTCCCGAGTAAGATTCCGGAACAACCGATGTCCTTATCCAAAGCAAGAGGGGCGCCCTGGTCAGGCCAACTGGGAGAAGAGGGTTTGCGGACCTCCACAGGGCAATACTTGGCATAGACTGTGAGGCCACTCAGGATACTGTGACCCTTGTTTACAAACACACTGAAAAATGACCTCACCATGTGTAATAAAGAGTCTGGCTCCATTTTTATCTTTGTTGACAGCGTTGAGGCCGTCACTTTTACCTCTCCACACATGTGGTATTTTAGCTAGAGAATCCCCTGGCCTCCCAAGCACTTGACTCTGGTGGGAAGTTTGAACCCTGCAGCCCTTGCCTGGGAACAGGGACTCTTCTCCCACCAATCATAATTTGCGAGATGTGTTCAACAATACTCTCAGGTATACATTTTACACTAGAAGGAAATTTATTTTAGTTTCAGAGTGTGTGCCTAGAAATTTTGAAATGTAAACGGCTATGATATCCCTAAGGCAATCCAGTTACTATTTTTTTATAAATTTATTTATTTATTTTTGGCTGCATTGGGTCTTCGTTGCTGCGTGCAACTAGGGAAGCCCCTAGTTACTATTTTTACCAATATAACAAAAAACAATAAGTTTTGGGGGCTTCCCTGGTGACACAGTGGTTAAGAATCCACCTGCCAATGCAGGGGACACGGGTTCGATCCCTGGTGCCGCGGAGCAACTAAGGCCCTGTGCCACAACTACTGAAGACTACCTGCCACAACTAGTGAAAACCGAGCGCCTAGAGCGCGTGCTCTGCAATGAGAGAAGACACCGCAGTCTTCTCTGCGTGTGCTGCAACTAGAGAAAGCCCGTGTGCTGCAACTAGAGAAAGCCCGCGGGCAGCAAAGAAGACCCAATGCAGCCAAAAATAAATTAAAAAAAAAAAAACAAAACCAGCGGCTTCCCTGGTGGCACAGTAGTTGAGAGTCCGCCTGCCGATGTAGGGGACACGGGTTCGCGCCCCGGTCTGGGAAGATCCCACACGCCGCGGAGTGGCTGGGCCCGTGAGCCATGGCCGCCGAGCCTGCGCGTTCAGAGCCTGTGCTCCGCAACGGGAGAGGCCACAACAGTGAGAGGCCCGGTACCGCAAAACAAAACCAAAACCAAAACCAAAAAAAAACAAACGAGGTATAATTGACATTGAACATTATATATATAAAAAACAATAAGTTTTGGAAATGTGGGATATACTTGAAAACTTTTAATATTCTTAACACATTGGTTCAAAACTTCTAATGCATTTATTTATCTGAATAGTTTTATTGAGGTAAAATACACATACCATACACTGCATCCCTTTAATGTGTACAAGTCAATGTTTTTCAGTACATTCACAGATATGTTCAATCAGCACCACAATTTTTGAACATTTTTGTCACCTCTAAAAGAAACCCTGGTACCCTTTAGATATCACTTCCCTATATTCCCATCTTCCTCCTCCAAGCCAGAGTTGTAGGCAACCTCTAATCTTTCTGTTTCTACAGATTTCCCTGTTCTGGAGTTATATACGAATGGAATCATATGCAGTATTATCTTTGTAATTAACTTCAGTTGCTTAGCATAACTTTTTCAAGGAATTTCTATGTGGTAGCATGTATGGATACCTCATTCATCTTTATGGCTGAATAATATTCCACTGTATGCGTAAAACACATTTTCTTTATTTACTCATTTCTTAATGGACATTTAGTTTGTTTCCACCTTTTGGCTATTATGAATAACGTTACAATAAACTTTCGTGTACAAGTTTTTGTTTGGACATATTTTCATTTCTATTGGGCATATACCTAGGAATGAATTGATGGGTCCTATGGTAATTCTAGGTTTAATTTCCAAGGAATTGCCAGATTTGTTTTCCAAAGTTGTTGCACCATTTTATATTCCCACCGGCAGTGGTTGAGGGT
The DNA here is from genome assembly GCF_949774975.1 of Lagenorhynchus albirostris. Lineage (NCBI taxonomy): Eukaryota > Metazoa > Chordata > Mammalia > Artiodactyla > Delphinidae > Lagenorhynchus > Lagenorhynchus albirostris. The sequence continues at coordinate 161,356,009 of NC_083097.1, read as the reverse complement.
TCCAATTTTCCCATATCATCCACAAAAATTTTATTATATCACTTTTTTAACTCTAGCTATCCTCGTGGTTGTGAAGTGGTATCTCATTTTTTAAAATATATTTATTTATTTGGTTGCACCGGCTCTTATCTGCGGCAGATGGGCTCCTTAGTTGTGGCATGCATGTGGGATCTAGTTCCCTGACCAGGGATTGAACCCCAGCCCCCTGCATTGGGAGCATGGAGTCTTAACCACTGCACCACCAGGGAAGTCCCTCTCATTGGGGTTTTGATTTGAATTTCTCTGATGGCTAGTGCAAGCATCTTTTAATGTGTTCTTGACCATTTGTACATTTTCCTTTAAAAATGTCTATTTACATTCTTTCATATTTTAAAATTGGGTTAGTTGACTTCTTACTGAGTTATTAGTGTTCTTTATACACCTTCAATACAAATCCCTTAGATATTTTATTTGCAAAACTTTCTTCCATTCTGTGGGCTGTGTTTTCCTTCTCTTGCTTTAAAATTTTAACTTTTAACACATACTATGAAGTTTACATCTTAAATGTCCAGTTCAGTAGTGAGAAGTACACTGACATTGGGAAATCAATCTCAGAAGTGTTTTCATCTTTCAAAACTGAAAATCTAAACATATTAAACAACATCTCCCACTTCCCTTTCCACCAGGCCCTACCAACCACCATTCTACTTTCTGTCTCTATGAATTTCACTATTCTAAGTACTTCATACAAGTGGATTCATATAGTAGTTGTCCATTTTTGACTGGCTTATTTCACTTAGCATGATGTTCTCGTTTCACCCATGTTACAGCATATGTTAGAATTTCCTTTCTTTCTAAATCTGAATAAAATCCATTCTATGTATATACTAAATTTTGTTATCCATTCATTTTTGATGGACACATGTGTTGCTACCACCTTTTGGCTCATGAATAACATTCCTGTGAACATGGGTGTAGAAATATCTGAGTCCTGGGAGTACATACCCAGAAACAGTATTGCTGGATCACATGGTAACTTTGAATATAATTTTTGAGGAACTGCTATACTGTTTTTTGTTTGTTTGTTTGTTTTTGTGGGGATTTTGTGTGTGTGTGTGTGTGTGTGCACGCGTGTTTTGGTCACATCGCCCGGCTTGCAGGATCTTAGTTCTTTGACCAGAGATAGAACCAGGCCCCGAGCAGTGAAAGCGCGGAGTCCTAACCACTGGACTGCCAGGGAATTCCCATGCCATACTGTTTTCTAAAGTGGCTGCACCGGGCTTCTCTGGTGGCGCAGTGGTTAAGAATCCACCTGCCAATGCAGGGGACACGGCTTCGAGCCCTGGTCCGGGAAGATTCCACATGCTGCGGAGCAACTAAGCCCGTGCGCCAGAACTACTGAACCCGAGTGCCACAACTACTGAAACCCGCGTGCCTAGAGCCCGGGCTCCACAACAAGAGAAGCCACCACAATGTGAAGACCACACACCGCAACGAAGAGTAGCCCCTGCTCGCTGCAACTAAAGAAAGCCTGCGAACAGCAAGGAAGACCCAATGCAGCCAAAAATAAGTAAGTAAATAAATTAATAAAAAATAAATAAAGTGGCTGCACCATTCTATATTCCCACAATAGTAAACTTGGGTCCCAATGTGTGTTTTCACCTTTTTGATAGTATACTCTTAAGTACAAAAGTTAATAATTTTGATTAAATTCAAGTTGTCTTTTTTTTTTGGTGTCATCTTGAATAATTTTGTGCCGAATCCAAGGTCATGAATATTTTCCTCCATATACATATATATTTTGGCCGCGCCACTGGTCATGCGAGGATCTTAGTTCAAGGACCAAGAATTGAACCTGTGGCCCCTGCAGTGGAAGTGCAGAGTCTTAACCACTGGACCTCCAGGGAAGTCCCTACATTTTTTCTAAGAGTATTAAGGTTTAACCTCTTATGTTTAGGTCTTTGATCCATTTTGGTAAATTACTGTATGTGCTGTGATGTAAACATCCACTTCATTCTTTTGCATGTGGCTATCCACTCGTCCCAGTGCCAACTTTTAAGAATAATATTCTTTTCCCATTCTTGGCATTGTGTTTGAAAACCAGTTGACCACAGACGGATGGGTTTATTTATGAAATCTCATTCTATTCCAATGATTTATATGTCCATCCCTGTGTCATTACCACACTACCTTCATTACCACTGTTCAGCAGAAAGTTTTGAAATAAGGAAATGTGAGTCCTCCTACTTGATTTTTGCTTTCATTGTTTTGGTTATTCTGGATACCTTGCAATTCTATCTGAATTTTTGAAACAGTTTAACAATTTCTATAAAGAAGTCAGTTGGGATTCTGACAGAGATTGCACTCAATCTGTGGATCATTTGGAGGAGTATTGCCATCTCAAAATATTGTCTTCCAATGTACGTACACGGGAGGTTATACCATGTAATTAGATCTTTAACTTTGCTCAACGTTTTGTGGATTTTGGAGTTTTTGCTTGGTATTTCTTTTGTTAAATTTAGTCCTAACTATTTTATTCATTTTTATTGCGGTACAGCTGATTTACAATGTTGTGTTAGTTTCAGGTGTACAGCAAAGTGAATCAGTTATACACATACATATATCCACTCTCTTTTTAGATTATTTTCCCATATAGGCCATCACAGAGTATTGAGCAGAGTTTCCTGTGCTATACAGTAGGCTTTTATTAGCCATCTATTTTATACATAGTAGCATTTAAATGTCAATCCCAATCTCCCAATTTATCCCTCTCCCCTATTTTATTCATTTTTATGCTCTTGTGAATGGATTTGTTTTTTAAATTTCATTTTCAGATTTTTTGTTGCAAGTGATTAGAAATAGAATGTATTTTTATATATTGATCTTGTACCCTACAACCTTGCCAAACTCGATTATCATTTCTAATATTTTTTTTTAAAAAAGTGGATTCCTTATAGAGTTTTCTATTTACAGGATACATCATCTACATGTAGAGACAGCATTACTTTCTCTTATCCAACCTGGATTCATTTTATTTCCTTTTCATTCATTTATTCATTGCACAATTGTCCTGGCTAAAACCCCCAGGGTATTGTCAAATAGAAATGATAAGAGCAGATATCATTGTTTCCTTCCTGATATTCAGGGGAAAGCATCCAGTTTTTCACCAATTAAATATAATATCAGCTGTGATGTTTTTCATCGATGCTCATTTTCATGTGAAGGAAATTTCTATCAATACCTGGTTTGCTGAGGGTTTTTATCATGAGAGGGTGCTGTAGGTTGTCAACTACAGCTGACCCTTGAACAATGCAGGGGTTAGAGGTGCTGTCCCCAGGCAGTCAAAAATCTACATATAACTATTGACTCCCCCAAAACTTTATTAATAGACTACTGTTGACCAGATAACATAAACAGCTGATTAGCACATATTTTGTATGTAATATGACTGTATACTGTATTATTACAAGAAAGTAAGCAAGAGAAAATAAAATATTAAGGAACTCATAAGGAAAATACATTTACAGTACTGTACTGTATTTATCAATACCATAAGTTTGTCTTCTGTTTACAAGATGAATTGTCTATCAGTACCTCCATCAATATTGTCTTATATGATACAAAACGCTGTGATGTTATATGTATTACTAACATGACATCAAAAATGAAAAGATAATGTGAAAAAGAAATTCATAATTATAATGATTCATGCACTGATAATGAAGAAATGGCAGTATGATTGCTTTATGGTAGCCTCGTGTAATGGATACAGTTGCTTCATGGTATCCTAGCCTATAACTAATGAATAAATCATTATAAAATTTTTATCATGTATTATGGTCATATTCGTAATACAGTATTGAAAACATTGTTCCATTTTTTGAAAAAACCACTTACCTGTGATCATAGGCTGATATGCAGTTTCTCCAGTTACTAGAGAGAAGCATACTGTATGGTAACGTAATTCTTTGAAAGCAAAGTTATAAAACAGTAATAAAATTTACACATCACTAATTTTATATTAAATATCACTCACTTTATACCTAAGTAAGGATAGGCTTTCCACTTCCTTACAAGTCTTGCAGATGATAATAATTAAGAGATGATGACAATAATGACACAAAAACATCTCATAGAGTTCTTGCCACACAGTTATTAGATTTTCACATGAAGTCATTCACACACATATACAATAAAGTTGATTAACTGTACAGTATGATGAATATTTACTATTCATTAAGTAGAAGTGAATCATCATAAAGGGTCTTCATCCTTGTCTCCACATTGAATAGACTGAATAGGAGGGGGTGGTCTAGCTCTCTGAGGGATGGCAAAGGTGGAAGAGGTGGAGAAGGTGGAAGGAAAGGCAGGAGAGGTGTAATTTTATGGAAATACACTATAATTTCTGTCTGACTCTTTTGCTTATTCATTTCTCTAAAAATGTTTCATTTCTCTAAAAATATTTCATTCATTTCTAAAAAAATGTTTCTATAGTACCAATTCTTCTTCCACCATTTGCTTTAGTTTCAGTGCCTGTATCATAGAAGGGTCCACGTCAAAAAGAAGTCAAAAGCAGTCTTTTTTTTTTTTTTTTGGCTGCGTTGGGTCTTTGTTGCTGAGCGTGGGCTTTTCTCTGGTTGTGGCGAGCAGGGGCTACTCTTCATTGCCGTGCGTGGGCTTCTCAATGCAATGGCTTCTCTTGTTTTGGAGCATGGGCTCTAGGCACGGGGGCTTCAGTAGTTGTGGCGTGCAGGCTTAGCTGCTCCGCAGCATGTGGGATCTTCCCAGACCAGGAATTGAATCCGTGCCCCCTGCATTGGCAGGAGGATTCTTAAGCACTGCGCCACCAAGGAAGTCCAAAAGTAGTCTTGAATAACGGAAACTCTTTGATTGTCATTAGACATTAGTCAGTTTTTTTCTGGCACTGCTTCTATATCTTCATCGTCTGGCAATGATTTGGAAGCACTCATCTCCATCAATTTATCTGTTAATTCCTCTGGTGTGGTGTCTACTAGATCACGAATTTCTCCAAAATCCGTATCTTGAAACCCTTCACCACCCCACCGAATTTTTTTTGCCATACCCACAATCTCTTTCATGATTTCCTTGATTTGCTCTGTCATAAATTTTGTGGGGTCATGCACAACATCTGGACACAGTTTTCTCCAGCAGGAATTTATTGTTTGGGATTTCACAGCTTTTTCTATAACAAAGATGGCATCTTTGATGGTGCAATACTTCCAAGCTTTCATGATGTTCTCTCTTTTGGAGTTCTCCTCCATAGCATTGACAATCCTTTTCATAGAGTGGTGTGTATAATGAGACTTAAAGGTCCTTATGGGGACTTTCCTGGTGGTCCAGTGGCTAAGACTCCGTGCTCCCAATGCAGGGGGCCTGGGTTCGATCCCTGGTCAGGGAACTAGATCCCACATGCCACAGCTAAAGATCCTGCAGGCCGTAACTAAAAGACCCTGCATGCCGCTATGAAGATCCTGTGTGCCGGAACTAAGACCTGGCACAGCCAAATAAATAAATAGACATTAAAAAAAAAGTCCTTATGACTGCCTGATCTAGAGGCTGAATTAGAGACCTTGTGTTTGGGGGCCAGTAGACCACTTTGGTGCCTTCAGTGTTGAACTTGTGGGGTTCTGGGTCATCAGGGGCATTCTCCAATACCAAAAGAACTTTAAAAGGCAGTCTTGGGACTTCCCTGGTGGCACAGTGGTTAAGAATCCACCTGCCAATGCAGGGGACATGGGTTCGAGCCTTGGTCTGGGAAGATCTCACATGCTGCAGAGCAACTAACTCGTGTGCCACAACTACTGAGTCTGAGTGCCACAACTACTGAAGCCCCCGTGCCTAGAGCCCATGCTCCAAAACAAGAGAAGCCATTGCATTGAGAAGCCCACGCACGGCAACAAAGAGTAGCCCCTGCTCGCCACAACCAGAGAAAAGCCCACGCGCAGCAACAAAGACCCAATGCAGCCAAAAAATAAAATAAAATACAATAATAAAATAAATTTTAAAAAAAGTATTTCATAAAACGTGCAAGATTTCCATACCTGCTGGCATAGTGGCAGCAATGGCTTAAGGAATACCCTTCTCTCTTTTTTTTTACTATGGTCCTTATGTTTTGTATTTTTTTTTGTATTACTAGTCTTTTTAAAAAAATTTATTGGAGTATGGTTGATTTACAATGTTGTGTTAGTTTCAGGCGTACTGCATAAGTTTTGATAAGTTTTAACATTTTATAATAGATGTGTGTATATTTTGTGGTAGTAAATGATAAAATAGACTAGTATCTACATTTAATAGATTCGTGACATATCTAGCTTTTCCTTAATTTTTTCAATATTTCCAGGCTACATGGTTCATCTGCAAGTTTTTTCAAATTGTTGCAAATCTCCAAAGTTTTTTCCAATATATTTTTTGGAAAAGATCTGCATATAAGTGGACCTGTGCAGTTCAAACTTATGTTGTTCAAGGGTCAACTGTACTTTCTATGAGTCTACTGAGGCGATCATGACATTTTTGCTTATTACTGTATTAATACATTATATTGCCTAAGTTGATTTTGAGATATTAACACAACCTAGCATCCCTGAAGTAAATCCAACTTAGTCACGCTGTATATTTGTGGTTAGATGATGCTGGATTAGGTTTTCTAGTATGGTTGATTTTTTTGGCATCCATTTTCACAAGGAAAATTGGTTTCTTCATTTTTTAATAATACCTTTGGTTTTAAAGTAAGAGTAATACCGGTCTGATAGAATGAGTTTGAAGTGTTGTGTTGATTCTATTTGTGGGGAGGGTTTCTGAAGAATCATATTAAACCTATGAATGATTTGGAGAATTCTATGGTGAAGCCATTTGGGCCTGGGCTTTCCTTTTGAGTAGTTTTTGCTTAGTAATTCAACCACGTCACTCGTATAGTCAGAAACTCTATTTTTTTCTTGAGTTATTTTCTGCAGGATGTATATTTCTAGGAGTTTGTCTATTTCATCTAAATTATCTAATTTGTTGCCATACTGTTCATTGAATTCCTTTATAATCCTTTTTATTGCTGTAAGGTTGGTGGAATAGTCTTTCCTTCTGTCCGATTTTCGGAATTTGAGTCTTCTTTTTCTTTCAGTCAGTTTAGCTAAAGATTTGTCAATTTTATTAATTTTTTTCAAACACCTCACTTTTGATTTCACTGATTCCTATATGCTGTTTCTATTCTCTATTTTCTGCTCTTTTTTATTTCCTTCATCTCATTGGGGGGGGGTGTGTGTTGGTGCCCATCCTTTCAAGTGTGATAAGGTGGAAGGTGAGATTATTGGTTTGAGACATTTCCTCACTTCTGTATGGATTTCTTCTTTGACACATTGGTTATTTACGAGTATTTTTTTTCATATTTGTGAATTTCTCCAGTTTTTCCTAAGTTATTGATTTCTAATTTCATTCCATTGTTGTCACAGACCATAAAAGTATTTATTCTTAGTATTTTAAATTTAGTGAAGTTTATGTCCTAGCATTTGTTCTACCCTGGAGGTTTCATATGCACTTCTGAAGAATATATATTCTGTTGTTGTTGGGTGCAGTGTTCTGCAGACACGTAAGGTGTACTTAATTTATAGTGTTTTACAAGTCTTTTATTTCTGTGTTGATATTTTGCCTAGTTGTGTATATAATATTCAAAGTGAGATACTGGAGTCTCCATTTACTGTTGTTTTTCCCTTCATTTCTCTTTTGCTTCATTTATTTTGGCACTCTGTTATTAAATGCACATATAAATGTTACAGCTTCCTGATGAATCGACCTTTTTCATGATACAGCCTTCTATATCTCTAGTAATATTTTTTCTTTTAAAGTCTTTTTCCCTCCTGGTATTAGGAGAGTCTCTCCAGCTTTCTGGTGGGTGTATTTACATATACATCTTTTTCTGATCCTTTTACTTTCAATCTTTTTGCATCTTTGAATTTAAAAGCATTTCCTATGGAGAGCATACAGTTGCCTCTTTTTTTTTTTTGTCTTAAACATACGGTGATAATTTCTGACTTTTTTTTTTCTGACTCTTGATTGGATTATTTTACCCATTATATGAGTATTTATATTACACCTGCATTTTACCTTTTTTTCCCCAACAGTTCTCATGACATTTCAGTCCCAACTTCGCTTCTTTATTGATTTCTTTTCCATTAGGTTGAATATGTTGAATGTAGTATTTTACTTTTTAAAATAAATTTTTCGTAAACAAACAATAGGACAGGCTTCACATAGTCCCTGAGGCTTAGGCCAGTGAGTGGGGTTGCAAGGTCTGGAGAGGAGAGGTGAGGAGGTAGGTAAGCCAAGCCTGGGGACCAAGTCTAGAGACAGCCTTAGAGTCAAAGGCACTGCTTTGGAAAAGGTCCTTTATGAACACAGGAAAATGGACAGATTTAGTGCTATAAACAAGGAGGAAAGGGCTTCCCTGGTGGCGCAGTGGTTGGGAGTCCGCCTGCCGATGCAGGGGACGCGGGTTCGTGCCCCGGTCCGGGAGGATCCCACGTGCCGCGGAGCGGCTGGGCCCGTGGGCCATGGCCGCTGAGCCTGCGCGTCCGGAGCCTGTGCTCTGCAGTGGAAGAGGCCACAGCAGTGAGAGGCTCGCATACCGCAAAAAACAAAACAAAACAAAACAAAAAAACAAAAAAAACAAAACAAAACAAAAAAACAAGGAGGAAAGAAGCTTAGGGCTTTGTGGCATTTTAGGGTCCAATGGGGTCTGTGCAGTCCTGTGGATTTTCCCCCATGTTTTATTATTGTGGTAAAACACACATAACATAAAATTTACCATCTTAACCATTTTCAAGTATATAGTTTATTGGCATTTACATTTATACTGCTGTACGACTATCACTACCGATCTCCAGAACTCTTTTCATCTTCCAAGATTGAAATTCTATGTCCAGTAAACAACTACCCCCTCCATTCTGCTCGCTCCCCTGCAAACCACCATTCTACTCTCAATCTCTATGCATTTGACTTCTTTATGTACCTCAAATAAGTGGTATCATACAGTATTTGTCTTCATATGAATGGCTTACTTCACTTAAAATAATGTCCTCAAGCTTTATCCATGTTGTAGCATATGTTGGAATTTCCTTAGTTTTTAATGTTGAATAATATCCCATTGTATGTATATACTACCTTTGATCATCCATTCATAAGTCTATGTACATTTGAGTTGCTTCCACCATTTGCCTAGTGTGAATAAATGATGCTAAAAAGATAGGTTTACAAGTATATCTTAGAGATTCTGCTTTCAACTGTTTTGGGTATATACCCAGAAGTGAAATTGCTAGATTATATGGTGATTCTGTTTTTAATTTTTTGAGGAACTACTTATCTTTTTCCATACTGATTGTACCATTTTTGTATTCCTAACAACAGTGCACAAATGTTCTAATTTCTCCACATTCTTTCCAACACTTCTTATTTTCTGTTTTAGTGTTTTCTTATATTATTTATCTTAATGTGTGTGAATATACCTTTATTTTAATAGGAATCATTACTGTTGCCCTCACAAATGCTGGATGCTGTCTGTATCACACCTACTATTTATATTCATACCTGAGCAATTCCTGAAACAGTGTTAATTTAATTTGTATTAGACGGTGGCAACATAAATAATTCCTGATGACATCCTTAATCATGGAGACCTCTACCCTCCATAGAGGAAATACACAACACACCTCTGGTTCCCCTGTTATCTTACATTCATTGTGAACTTTCCTTCAAAGCTCTTATTTCTGATTGACTGACTGATTGATAGGACGCTGTTTTTTTCTTTCCTTTATTATGCTTCCATGAAAGGGAGAGCAATAGATACAAATAAGGCCATGTCTATAAAGCTAAAGACAAACTGAACTGGCTCCAAAAATTCATTTTAATGACATTGCAACAGAGTCAGATGTTCAATGGGGCCATAACAGTCCATCTACATGTTTTCATAAGGTTTTTGCCCAGGGCTTGAAATGGGAGAAAGAAAATATCACTGGTTTTAACAATAAATCTCTTCCAAATGTAACTTCTTTTTTTAAAAATTAATTAATTAGGTTGCATCAGGTCTTAGTTACAGCAGGCGGGCTCCCTTGTTGCGGCTTGCCAGCTCTTTAGTTGTGGTATGCAAACTCTTAGTTGTGGCATGCATGTGGGATCTAGTTCTCTGACCAGGGATCAAACCCCAGCCCCCTGCATTGGGAGCACGGAGTCTTAACCACTGTGCCACAAGGGAAGTCCCACAAATGCAAGCTCTAATTCCCTCTCTTTTTTTTTTTTGCGGTACGCGGGCCTCTCACTGTTGTGGCCTCTCCCGTTGCGGAGCACAGGCTTCGGACGTGCAGGCCCAGCAGCCATGGCCCATGGGCCTAGCCACTCCGCAGCATGTGGGATCTTCCCGGACTGGGGCATGGACCCATGTCCCCTGCATCGGCAGGCAGACCCTCAACCACTGCGCCACCAGGGAAGCCCTAATTCCCTCTTTTAAGTAGCAAAAGGTATTATCTCCTTTTACTTTCTACTCCTAACCAAAAATATCTAAACAAGTTGTAATTACTGATAACCCCAACTGTATCATGCAGACAGACAACGCAATGACAAAATCCCAGCATCCACAGAAGCTTCTGAGCAAACCAGGTTCTTCCTCACCCTTAAGTATACACAGACCCTCACAAGATGTTGCCAAATGTCAAACGTTATATGGGAGTCAGAGTATGTTACTTTCAAATAGGAAAAGAGATGAGGCAAAATATTAAAAATGAATATTGTATGTGGGGATACTGAATCTTTTAATATCTTACTTCTGATTTATAAACCAAATTTTATTGTTTGTTAACAGTATTTCTTTCCCCACAAACCTAAAAGCACCAGAATTGTAAGAACTTGTTTCATGCTACTATATCCAGACCATAGAGTGCCTTGATTAATTTTGTGCTTAATTACATAAGTTTTGACGCTAGAGTGCTGGGTAGAAGAGGGATGGTCAAAAGTTAACATTAAAGACTAGGTCCCTCAGCACTGGACAGCTACATGTAAAACAATGAGATTAGAACATTTCCTCATACCATATACAAAAATAAACATGGATTAAAGACCTACATTTAAGATCTGAAACCATGAAACTCCTAGAAGAGAACATAGGCAGAACGCTCTCTGACATAAATTGTAGATATATATATTTTTGGATTTGTCTCTCAAGGCAAAAGAAACAAAAACAAAAATAAACAAATGGAACCTAATTAAACTTAAAAGCTTTTGCACAGGAAAGGAAACCACCAACAAAATGAAAAGACAACCTACTGAATGGAAGAAAATATTTGCAAATGATATGACCAACAAGAGGTTAATATTCCAAATATATAAACAGCTCACACAACTCAGTATCAAAAAACCCCAAACAACCCAATCAAAAAATGGGCAGAGGAACTAAATAGACATTTCTCCAAAGAAGACATACAGATGGCCAAAGGCACATGAAAATATGCTCAATACCAGTAATTATTAGAGAATGCAAATCAAAACTACAATGAGGTACCACCTCACACCAGTCAGAATGGCCATCATTAAAAAGTCTACAATAACAAATGATGGAGAGGGTGTGGAGAAAAGGGAACCCTCCTACACTGTTGGTGGGAATGTAAGTTGGTGCAGCCACTATGGAAAATAGTATGGAGGTTCCTTAAAAAACTAAAAAGAGAGCTACCATATGATTCAGCAATCCCACTTCTGGGCATATATCCAGAGAAAACTCTAATTTGAAATGACACACATACCCCAATGTTCATAGAAGCACTATTTACAATAGCCACGACATGGAAATAACCTACATCCATCAACAGATGAATGGACAAAGAAGATGTGGTACATATATACAATGGAATACTACTCAGCCATAAAAAATGAAATAATGCCATTTGCAGCAACAAGGGTGGACCTAGAGATTATCATACTATGTGAAGAAAGTCAGAAAGAGAAAAACAAATACCATATGATATCACTCATATGTGGAATCTAAAATATGACACAAATGAACTTACCTATGAAATAGAAACAGATTCACAGACATAGAGAAAAGACTTGTGGTTGCCAAGGGGGATGGGGGTGTGGAGGAGGGATGGATTGGGAGTTTGGGATTCGCAGATGCAAACTATTATATATAGAATGGATAAACAACAAGGTTCTACTGTATAGCATGGGGAACTATATTCAATATGCTATGATAAACCATAATGGAAAAGAATATGAAAAAGAATATATATATATATATATATATATATATATATATATATATATATATAACTGATTCACTTTTGACTTTTGGTGATTTCAGCAGAAATTAACACAACATTGTAAATCAACTATACTTCAATTAAAAAAACCCCAAAAAACAAAACCCCCAAAGAAACAGCCTGCTTTCCTCAGCTACCGCTAAGGTGGCTCAGCTCTTCAGAGGAAGCTAAGGTCCGCATTGGGGACCAGCAACTAGCATCACGCCAGGCAGTACCACACCTAGCACTCGCACTGTGGCCTCCACTGCCTTGTAGCCCACCTGCACCTACTCCTGCACCTACTCAGCCCTCATCCTGCGTGACAATGAGGTGAAGATCACGGAGGATAAGATCAATGCCCTCATTAAAGCAGCCAATGTAAATGTTGAACCTTTCTGGCCAGGCTTGTTTGCACAGATTCTGACCCATGTCAACATGGTGAGCCTCATCTGCAATGTAGGGGCTAGTGGACCTGCCCCCTCCACCACTGCCGCCCCAGCTGAGGAGAAGAAAGTGGAAGCAAAGAAAGAATAATGTGAGGAGTATGATGATGACATGGGCTTTGGTCTTTTTGACTAAACCTCTTTCGTAACATGCTCAATAAAAAGCTGAACTCTTAGAAAACAACAAAAACAGCACAATCAAAAAATGGGCAGAAGACCTGAACAGACATGTTCCCAAAGACATACAGATGGCTAACAGGCACATGAAAAGATGCTCAGTATCCCTATTTATTAGATAAATGCAAATCAAAACCAAAATGAGATATCACATCATACCTGTCAGAATGGCTATTGTCAAAAAGTCTACAAATAACAAATAGGATGTAAAGAAAAGGGAACCCTTGTACACCGTTGGTGGGAATGTAAATTGGTGCAGCCATCATGGAAAACAGTATGGAGGTTCCTCAAAAAATTAAAAACAGAGTTGCTATATGATCCAACAATTCCACTCCTGGGTATACATCCAGAAAAGACAAAAACACTATTTTGAAAAGATACATGCACCCCAATGTTACAGTAGCACTGTTTAAAGTATGGAAGCAACCCAAGTGTCCATCAACAGACGTATGGATAAAAAAGATGTGATATATATATATATATATATATATAATGGAATATTACTCAGCCATAAAAAGAATGAAATTCTGCCATTTGCAGAAATATGGATGGACTTAGAGAATATTATGCTTAGTGAAATAAGTCAGATAAAGACATATACTGTACGATATCACTTATGTGTGGAATCTAAAAAATAATACAAATGAACGTATATAGCAAAACAGAAACAGACTCACAAATGTGGAAAACAAACTAGTGGTTACCAGAGGGGGAGGAGAGGGGGGAGGGGCAACTTAGGGGTATGGAATTGAGAGGTACAAACTACTATGTATAAAATAGATAAGCAAAAAGTATGTATTACATAGCAAAGGGAATTATAGACATTATCTTATAATAACTTTTAATGGAATATAAACTATAAAAATACTAAATCACGATGCTGTACACCTGAAACTAATGTAATATTGTAAATCAACTATACCTTAAAAAAAAAACACTAGGTCCCTCAGCAAGAAAGGCCTGATTTGAACAGTGGTCAGTCTTTGTCCCTTGCTAGCACATATGTCTGACATTTAATCTAAACGCATGCACCTCAGTTGACTAAATGTGTTAAAATAATCAAAGAGAACAGTTTAGTTATCTAAGCAAATTTATTTCATACATCATGAAGCAGGTGGTCTCTACTCTCAAGAGTCCAGAGAACTGCAAACCAAGGAACAGGGCTGCAAGCTTTTGTAGAGAAAGGCATTCAGGGAATAAGGAAAGAGTATGTGTGTTCAGTTCATTGGCGGGGGTTGCATATCTGAACTTATATGGAACAAAGTAATCGTTATAGATTCTTGGCAGTTAGAGATTGGCTGGCTGGCTGTACTGCATTCCCAGTCAGGTAGTGCATTTACAGGGACAGGAAAGTTATCTCAGTCTTGGTCTATGTTTTGAGGTGGCAGCTCCAAATTGGGCCTAGAAATTTACTTCCACAAAACATAATGAAAGCACTATGGAGTCTGCTAAGGAGTGAATTTGTATATTATGACTAAGCTACTGTTTGGAAACAGTTAAAAAGCGTCAACTACACAGTAAGAAACGTCTAAATGTTTAGATAACATGTAAGAAAGGAAAAACAGCACTGGACTGGCCCACTCAACAGTAAACCAAGTCTTACTCTGTTGAAGGGAAAAAAGTCACAAACCTCCACCATCAGACAATGCTGTTGTGTGACCATGCTTGATAAAACAAGATGAAGGAAACTTTATAATCATTTCTCTAAAATGGTAAAAGAGAACATAGTATCTACAACAAAGATGACCAAATTCTCAACGATTATGATCACCAATCACAGAATTACATTTACCTTCTCACAGCATCCAATAGAGAGCAACGTCTTGCTTCATCAAACATCAAATCACTAACACTAGTCCAAATGCTATAAGGGTGCTCAAGGCACCCTCTTACCTGTAAGCCCAGTCATTTATTGGTTGTGGTCATGCCTATTACTACAAGTCAACACATAACTCTCTGTGACTACAGGTGTGTCCTGGTTTTCTTTGGCAAGAGGGTACTGACAGAAACATGTCTGTGATATTATGAGTGAATGAGAAGTTAGGTTAATCACAAAAATTTAAACTATATAAGAACAAAAATAAATTTTCCTGAGAATAAATTTCCCGAACTTGTATTACATGCTAGTATTGACTCAGAATGTATAATGATTAAATGAAGAAAATTAGAGTGGATCTTAAAATCCATAATTGAAGGGGGATATTTCAACATATGCTCCCAGTAAGTGAAAAATAAAGATAACATTTGTTAGTATACAGTAATTTGTAAACACAGCTAATAGAATATTTATAAGAAACATCCACATACGGTTTTGACCAAAAAATTGCATGTTGTTATTGGTGTTTTTTACAGTATGAGATGTAAGTTGAATTATTCTCATGATTTTGAATTTTGTCCCAGGCTTTTTAAAAGTTTTATCTTGCATTTTTACTTATTTACTTTTACTTTTTTTTTTTTTGGCCACACTGTGTGGCATGTGGGATCTTAGTTCCCCAACCAGGGGAACATGTGGAAGTGCAGGGTCCTAACCACTGGACCACCAGGGAAGTCCCTCAGGCTTTTATTTTTGCACCTTACCTGCTTATAACATTTGAAGCAGATATACATTTTCTCTTCAAATGCAGATGTACATATAAAATGTCTATCTTTAATGCTCAGATCCAACACTTACCTGTCTTCTGGTTGAAATTCCAAGGTTCGGATAATGTCTGATCAGGGAACTTGAAATTTGAATACTGTTTATGGAAAATAAGATGAATATGGTTTATGGAAAAATGAAACCAAAACAATTTTAACAAAGTGAAACCAAAATGTTTATGGTTTATGTAAAAATGAAACCAAAACAATTTTAACAAAAAAGTGAAACCAGGGAGCACGTTATTTAATTTCCATGTTTCTCAATTTTCACAAGATTTGAGGTAAATAGGCCTTCAGTGTGACATTCTTTTTTTTTTTTAAATAAATTTATTTATTTATTTATTTTTGGCTGCGTTGGGTCGTCATTGCTGCGTGCAGGCCCTCTCTAGTTGCAGCGAGTGGGGGCTACTCTTTGTTGCAGTGCGCAGGCTTCTCATTGCGGTGGCTTCTCTTGTTGTGGAGCACAGGCTTGGTTGCTCCATGGCATGTGGGACCTTCCTGGCCCAGGGCCCGAACCCGTGTCCCCTGCATCGGCTGGCGATTCTTAACCACTGCGCCACCAGGGAAGCCCCCAGTGTGACATTTCTTAAATAGGAATTTTAATGTTTGCCCTAGCTGTAGGTTGGGGGCTTTAATATCCTCCAGTGTCCTTGTGTTTTTCTCCCCTGCTGTGTCTGGGTATCTCTAGAAACTCATTAGTAAGTAGAGTCTGGGTCTTGCATCTGTTTTTTTAATCCACTGTTTTTCTACTGGAGCCTTGTTGATATGGTGGGAAGGTATGCGGGTGGGAAAAGGTTCTTTTATGTTAGGATTAAATCTGTAATGTTTTGGTGGGACAGAATCCCTGGACTATGAACTTCAGAACAGGCTCTTAGCATGCATTCCTCCTTTTTGTCAGAGAAGAAACCTGAAGGGTCAGGGAGTTGTCTGACTGCTCTTTCTCCAATCAGATTAGGCACTGGCAAATCAGTTTCCTTTGAGGAACCACGTAAGTTACAGAGAATGGAACCGCTTTGTGAGTATATCAAAATGCTTCCCTCCAATTCCTGCATGAGACAATTTTTGCCAATCTTCTCAGGAGAACCTATTTGGACTCCTGCAGGAAAAATTCACAAACTTTGTGTGTGGGGGAGTGGTCCCTTAACTCCCTCCTCTTAGAGCTCAAGCTAGTTCATATTGTGTCCAGCAATTTATCTATTACAGTTTATATGTTCCCAGAGGATGCTGGCTCCAGTGGCTTCTCTTCTCAGTATCATAATTCTCTATATCCACCAATCACTTGTTTTTGGAGCACTGGTTTGCCATATAACCTCAAATATCTCATGGATATATGAAGAGGTGTTGATTTTCAGTTTCTTCAGCATTTTTTCTTGTTCTAAAGATGAGAATGTTGACTCCAAGGTCTTTACTTATCAGAACAGAAACCATCCATTCACTTGTGTTGCTCTGTATTTTTCTCTTGTGAGATGATACCATTTTCACATAGACTGTACTGCAAGTGACCACGTAGGTGGTTTCCTTTGTGAGCAATGCATTCAAAAACATTATCACACTGGGATCTCTGCATTTGGATGTCTTATCCTCATCTTCTCAAAATTCCCTCTCCTGTCACCTCTGCATCAATAAAGACATTTTCCATGGGTTACCTTCCCTTTTACCATTGCCCTTTTGGGGGTCAGGATTAATACCCTACTGAAAATGTCACCACATGCATCAAGGTAATAGAAATATGTTTATTACTCAAAGGTACTTACTAAGGAGAGTAGGGCAAAGGTAAGTGGGTTGAGGTGACTTGGGCAAAGGTTAATGGCTTGGCCCTTTAAGGTGTATAGGGGTAGAGGCTACAGGTCTTCACAGTTTGACCCTCATACCCACTTACACAAAAATAAAAGGGGCATGGGTCACCTTTCCTAATTTGTTTACCCCTTGTGGGCCAAGCAGGGTGAGCAGGTATCTGGAGCCAATTAAGAGTCAAACAACAAAAATGAGGTCAGGGTCTTTATTAAAGTTCACTCTTAGCTTTGTTGACTGAATGATGCCACATCTCATTTAAATGATTTTGAATCTGAATATTAATTAAAAGTACATTAATATGTACTTGTATAAAGCACAAGTACATATTACAATTAAGATGACAAAACTTCAAAAGAACATTTGAATCCAGTTGTCCCAGTGTACTGGAGAGATCCAGTAAAGTGTTCAAGTATGATTCCAGAACTACATTCAACTATTTTCATAAGGTTATTTAATTTGTCTCATTTGTTGTGTTATTAGTGGCACCTTGCCAGTGTAGCCAACATACACACTGCAAGCGGCCCTTTTAGGGCAACAGAATTCTCTGGCTAATAAACCGTCCAAAGCCAAGTGTTCATCAGCTACCATGGCTGCCAGAGAGCTGTCCTTCATGGAAAACATCTCAAACATTACCTGTATGCTACATGTATTTTGAATAAGTTTTGGACATTTCACGATTGGCATTAACAATGTATTTGATATCATGTGTGCATAGGTCAGTACCAGTGACTCCCATGACATTGAGCATGTGAGTACAAATGGTAGGAAAACAGCACATTTATGTTGGATGGGCCAGAGTAGTTTTAAAGGAGTGTGCCCAAAATGAAATACTGACCTGCAGGGTACATGCTACAGGTGATGCTGGGAGTGGGATATAAATGTGGTGGCCAGGGTGCACTATTACAATAAAACAAAGACAGAAATGTCTAGTATAGAAGGGCCTCTACTTCTCTACTTATAAGGTGCCAGTAGATTTAATGATCAGAATGAAGTAGTTGGCTCCAAAGACTTGGGATTGAATGTAACTAAAGCCTAGCACAGCAGAAAGACCTATTTAGAAGTAAGATTTGTCTAGGTAAACTATTAGGCCATCTTCTGAGGGTTGTAGCTGGGGATCTTAAGAGAGGTACAAGGTCCACTGAATACTTTTTTCAAGAGCCCAGTGCTTTGTATTTTGAAAAAATTAGTTGATACTATCAGTATTTTCTAGAGTGTCTTGGTGAGTCCTTAGGTTTTGGCTTCAGCAGGTTATTTATAATAGAATGAATAATTTGTCTATATACAGTTTCTTAAATGGTCCCATCATAGCAAGTAGTCCAGCAGAGGGAGTAAGGGGCCCTACAGAGTCTATTTGCTGTCAGCTGTAGGGAACACTTCCTCAGCCTGGACAGTAGATGCATCAAAATTATATTAGCAGTGGTGCCTTTTCTTTTCTTTTATTGAAGTAGAGTTGATTTACAAGGCTGTGCCAATCTGCTGTACAGCAAAGTGTCAGAAGTGGTGACTTTTCCTACATCAGGTGCATTAGTCAGTCACTAAGTTAGCCATGGCAAAGGAGGGAAGTCCCTTGAATTTTTATTTATTTATTTATTTTATTTATTTATTTTTGGCTGCGTTGGGTCTTCACTGCTGCACAAAGTCTTTCTCTACTTCTGGTGCGTGGGCTTCTCCTTGTGGTGGCTTCTCTTATTGCGGAGCATGGGCTCTAGGTACGCGGGCTTCCGTAGTTTTCACTCGCGGGCTCTAGGCGCGCAGGCTCAGTAGCTGTGGTGCACGGGCTTAGTTGCTCCGCGGCATGTGGAATCTTTCCCAACCAGGGATCGAACCCACGTCCCCTGCACTGGCGGGTGGACTCCTAACTGCTGCGCCACTAGGGAAGTCCCGTCCCTTGAATCTTGCTTAAACTTTATGCTAGAGACCTCTAAATGGTTACTGATTACAGGAGCTCATAGGGCCAAGATTAATACCGTAAGATCTCAGGTGTAGGTATGTGTCTCAGAAATATGAGTCAATTTGTCATCCTGAACAATGAAATGAGCCTCTGCAGACTGAGGCAGTATGTGTAGCATAAGCAGTGACCTTGATTTGTACTTAGGTATTTGAGGTGATATAGTCCCAGAGTTCTTTTGCTCAAAAGGGTGACCTTGGATGAGTTGTTGCTATTGGATGGATGAGACAGCTAGATCATTGTCAATGGCCAAAGAATCTGTAATAATGCGCAGATGAGTTTGATTTTTGGCCAGGGAATTCTCTAGTGCTAGTGCAATGGCCTGGAGCTTGACTAATCCATCTGATGCTTGGGTCCAGTTTTTGATCACAGGTGCCTCTTTGATCTAAAGACAGAACACAGCATCTCTGTAGTAGACTCCATCAGATTTGGTGGCAGCACAATGTCCATAAAAATATGAACTCCATGGTAACTCATGTGCTTCTGACTGATTCTAAAAGACACCAATATATCTAGAAAGGTGACATCTTCCAGAATGGATTACATCAATCAGAGGACAGGGGAACACACATCCTCTTCAGATGGGATTATGTTGGAGGTGCCAATTTTGGCTCTGTTTTGTAAGTATCAGTTTATGTTCAGTGAAGAGGCTTCTGGTTAGAAAGCGTGAGGGGTCCTGCATTTATGACCCAAGGACAAGTGAAAAGCTGACTTTGGAGGATCAACTCCGTTTACAAAAAGACTCTGTCAGTTGCTAGTAGTGGCTTCTGTACTTGTGTGCAGCACTGGCTGAGAATAGTTTCTGGTACAAGAATGCCTTTGGCAATTTAAATCCACCATGGGTGATTTAAAGACTCTTAGATGCATAACAGAAGGCTGCAAAAGCCTCTATGGTAAAGGAGTGTGGGGAGGGAGACAGGAATGAACTGTTAAGTTTGAAAAATACTACAGCCATTTATTTCCCAACTGTAAGTGTCTGTGAACAAGTAAGCAAGCATATCTGATAAACATGCGATGCCTGTGGTCTCTGTGGCTGATGGAATCTGCCCATGACATGGGTTCTGCCAATTGCTTCTGTCACCCTTGCAACTCACAGCCCCAGGTATTGTCTCAGATAAATTTTCCAGAGTGGAATACGCATGGATTTCTAAAGATGTTTCCAAGTAAGCAGGCACAAGTAGGCTTGAGTTGGGAAACAATGATCTGGAAATGGTCTATGGATGGCCAAGGAAGGAAATCATGCTGGTTTACACGAATGAGGATGTCCCCAGGCAGATCCCACTTGGGACACACCTTTATGTTTCAGAACCAGAGTATTTCCAAAGATCTGTCTGAGGAATCTGACTTACTCAAAGATAGATGTGGGAGCCCTCTCTCTTCACTCTTAGTTATGTGATGAGGTGATGAGAGGAGGACGGGTGCAGCCCTAGTGGGTGTTAAGACAGGGTTGTAAGAAAGGCCTGTTGTGGCCCATGTCCTTCTTCCCCAGCCCTTCAATTCTTCCTGGAAGGATCCCAGAATGGTGGGAAAAAAGGCAGAACACATAATCAAAGTTCAGGAGAGTTTAACCATCTCCTAGCATATGAAGGCATTTGTGTTATTCATTTCCTCCCTCCCTCCCATCTATCAATCTATCTATTTTACATATCACAGCTATTACTTTTTTAAAATTGAGGTATAGTTGATTTGCAATGCCGTGCCAATCTCTGCTGTACAGCAAAGTGACCCAGTTATACACATACAGACATTCTTTTCCATCATGGTTTATCACAGGATATTGAATATAGTTAGGACCTTGTTGTTTATCCATTCTAAACGTAATAGTTTGCCATCTACGAACCCCAAACTCCCGGTCCATCCTCACAGCTATTACTTTTGTCTCCTACTCTTACACAACACATGCTGGAAGTCTAAGCATATGGAAATGAAACCTCTGGATAGCAAAATGGGCCAATGGATCACTGATACACAAGACTTCCAACCACTCCTGCAATAAAAAGACATTGGAAAATTTCTCATTTCTCCTTTTATACTAAATTAGGATATTACCCAAAATAATACCCCCTCTCTACAGCTCACCTCAATTATTCCTTGGATGACTGCCTCTAAACATCCACAGCTTTTTTTTTTTTTTTTTTTTTTTGCGGTACGCGGGCCTCTCACTGCTGTGGCCTCGCCCGCTGTGGAGCACAGGCTCCGGATGCGCAGGCTCAGCGGCCATGGCTCACAGGCCCAGCCACTCCGCGGCATGTGGGATCTTCCCGGACCAGGGCACGAACCCGTGTCCCCTGCATCGGCAGGTGGACTCCCAACCACTGCGCCACCAGGGAAGCCCCATCCACAGCTTTTTTTCATGTTTCCACTAGGAAACCACAGCAGACTTGCACAGTTATCACTCTACTCATAGGATAAAGTCAGGATGGGCTAGAACAGTGCAGATGAATGTGTTTCCCTAAATGGGAGGAACTCCATGATTTAATGGGGTAAACATTGTGTTGCTTAGTGTGTAAAGGAACAAAATGAAAATGCCAAATACTGTAACATTTTAGAAAATGTAAAGGTAAATGAAAATTCCCTCAAATGACGTGGCCCAAATCAATAGGAAGTCCCAAGATCCAGGTGACAATGTCCAAACTCATGAGCACATATTCTATAAACAAAATGTTTAACAGTTGCAAAAACAAAGATGAACCATGTCTGTATCTTTATCTTTATGGGGAATCTTTACTGTGAATCACAGGAATACAGGATTTCTATACTGGTGCAATCTATTTAATTACACAGTCAAGCAGTTCCTGAAAGAGTGTTTAAGATGTATTATATGGTAGAAATTCAGTGATCAATAATGACATCATCATTCACTGAGGCACCTACCCTCAGAGAAAAGATATATACACACGGCAGGTTCCCTATTTTCTCACATTATTGCCTTACATTCCATCAAAGCCCTTATTTCCATCTATAAACCAAAGCTTTACCATATCTCTTTTCCCACAAAAATATAAGCACCAGGAATGCAAGAACCTGTTTGTCTCATGCTGCTGTATCCAAATCCTACAGTGCCTTGATTATTTGTGCTAAATGGGGTATACTGACTCTAAAGTGCATGGCAATGAGGGATGTTGAAACATTAGCATTAAGAGTATAGTCGACCCAGCAATCCCACTACTGCACATATACCCTGAGAAAACCATAATTCAAAAAGACTCATGTACCACAATGTTCATTGCAGCTCTATTTACAATAGCCAGGATATGGAAGCACCCTAAGTGTCCATCAACAGATGAATGGATAAAGAAGATGTGGCACATATATACAATGGAATATTACTCAGCCATAAAAAGAAACGAAATTGAGCTATTTGTAGTGAGGTGGATGGACCTAGAGTCTGTCATACAGAGTGAAGTAAGTCAGAAAGAGAAAAACAAATACCGTATGCTAACACATATATATGGAATCTAAGAAAAAAAAAAGGTCATGAGGAACCTAGGGGAAAGACGGGAATAAAGACGCAGACCTACTAGAGAATGGACTTGAGGATATGGGGAGGGGGAAGGGTAAGCTGGGACTAAGTGAGAGAGTGCAATGGACATATATATGCTACCAAATGTAAAATAAATAGCTAGTGGGAAGCAGCCACATAGCACAGGGAGATCAGCTCGGTGGTTTGTGACCACCTAGAGGGGTGGGATAGGGAGGGTGGGAGGGACGGAGATGCAAGAGGGAAGACATATGGGGATATATGTATAGGTATAACTGATTCACTTTGTTATAAAGCAGAAACTAACACACCATTGTAAAGCAATTATACTCCAATAAAGATGTTAAAAAAAAAAGAGTATAGTCTCTGAGAAAAAAAGGCTTGATTGCAACAGTGGTCCTGTCTTTCTCTCTTGCTAGGTATGTGTTCTCTCACAAATTACCTAAACTTACAAAGTTGAGTCATAAATGAGATATTAAAAGAGACTTGAACTTTATAGTAAAGGGTGTCTAATACACTGTAGGAAGTACACCAGTGTTTGGATAACAAGTAGGAAAGGAAAAGCTGTTCCAGAGGACAGGGAACTGGCCTGCATTCTTTGCAAGGCCAAGTCTTTTCCCGGTGAAGAGAAAAATGTCACAACTTTAACACACCACCTTCATCAAAGGTATTTGTTGACTATGATGGACCAAGACAAAAATTAGGGTATTTTGTAACCATATCTCTAAAATTGATAAAAGATAAAGCTCCAAATAATAAAAATGACCAGTATAGCCCTCTTCTTTCTAATGTAACTGGGGCTTCTTATGAATTAAGTTTAGCTCCACTACACTGTTTTTGCCTTCTAGAAAACAAGGATTATGATAACCAACGAAAGAATAAAGTTACCCTCCTCACGGCATCCAACACAGAAAAACGTCTTGCTTTCTTGGGTAGCAGTCAAATCCTCTAAAGCCAAACTCCTATAAGAAGAAGTCCTTCTGAGCATCTTGTACTATTATACCTCACATCACTTAATGGTTTGTGCTCATTCTTATTAGAATTCATTACATTCCTCTCTTTGACTACAAGTGCAATCCTGTAGGTCACTGACAAGAGGGCGCTTAAAAAAAAAACATGATTTAAGTATCTGGCACTAAGAATAAATGAGAAATTAATTTCATAATAAATATCATAACTACAAAAGAATAAAAAGTAAAATTTGCCTGAGGAAAACATACCTGAACTTGTATGTACATAAAATTGACTTAAAATATAAATGATTAAGTGAAAGAAAATTGCAAAGTTTATCTGAAAATACATAATTATAAGGGTATATTTTAATATATCCTGTCAGGAAATGAAATGCACAATAATATTTGTTAGCATTGGACAGCTTAGAAAACAGTTAATAATATATTTCCATGAAAGAACTATAGAAGCATTCCTGTAACAAAAAAATATACATAGTTTAATCACATACAAGCAAACAAAATTGAAAACACTGAGGTATTACATTGAGCTCCAAGAAACAAGAAAAACTCAGTCTCCTGACAGGAGAAAGGTTCTTATTGTCACGTGGAAAGACCAAGTGAAGGCAGCCAGTGAACACTGCAGTAGAGAAAAAACTCCCATGTCATTCTTTTTGATTACACCATTGCAGATGTCATGGTGAATCAAGAAAACATACTCACTAGGACTGTTAACAGCACAAGGTGTTTCCTACACAAATCAGACCTTATACGGATATAATATAGAGAAGAGGGGAATCAAAGAATACTCCCAATCACGACAATCTGATTAGTTTCCTGGTGGACAAGAGACCCTGGAGAAGCTGGATTTTTGATGTGGATCTTGGGAAGACATCAGTTGAAACCAGAGCTCTCAGAAAAATTGATATCATACAGTTATTTGTGGTTTTGAGGATACTCTTGACTGGAAGGGCAAAAAGTATGGAAAATGGGCTGGAAGATGGTATACCTGAAGCTCCTGTGCATCTGTCTCTCTATATGTAAAATCTGACTACTGCCTTCCAAATCTCATGCAAGTCAGACTATTGGTGGATTCTAACAAGGAACCACAAAAGGGATGAGTTCTGGAAAATCTAGTTCGTAACATTACCTACAGAGGGAATAACTCCAGCTCTAGATTTTGTTGTCCTATCAGGCCTCTCTTCTTAATTCAAAGTCTATTCACCAAATTATAGTCAGAAGGAAGGACATAAAGCGAAGACCCAAATATGAAAATAATAATTCACATGGAAACTATATTCTTTTATAAGTGAGGCATACATAAATATTTATTCAACTGTTTATTAGTATGGAAGACGGAAAAAGGCTCTTATACTCTTCACCCCCAAAAAGGAGCTTTGTCGGTAAGAAAGATAAATATATATTCTGGACTAGGATATCCAAGAACTGCCACAAGGCCATTAGGAAAATCCAAATACCAAACTGTCATTTTTCAGTGGCCCCTTAACACAGAACAAATAAAACATTATAAAACAATGTTAACCTAATTGCATTATTAGAAATACGCTTCAATTCACCTATGATCCAACAGGTTTCAAACAGGAAAGAGAAAATATTATTAACTGATTTAAAGAAAAAGCACTACCTATTAATCTTATGTACTGCTTGGAAACATATGACTTATAAAATCATCTCACCTTGTATTCATTTCTGAGAGTAATTACTAGAAATCCACCATCCAATGGTGCACTCTAAGAAAAGAGGCTTGATAAAGACAACATATTTACAACTTTAATAACAACTCTTTCCTATTTTCTGGAATGTTATACATAGATTAGTTTCCATCAAGCTTTCTCATGTTACTTACATTTATATTCTTTTTCACATGTAAAGATGTGGGCTCACTGAAATCTTTCCCAGGCTGTTTAACTCAAGAGTTTTTGTCCAGTGAGTCTTTTCATCCTTTCAGAACTGGGATGACAAGGCTTTCCAACATTCTTTACATTTATATGGTGTCTCTCCAGTGTGTGTTCTCACACGTCTTCAAATGGTTTGTGACAAATGAAGGGTTTACCACATTCCCTCCACTCTGATCTTTTGCACATCTTCAAAAAAAAAAAACTCTGATAACATCTGAAGGCTTTTCCACATTCCTTACAGTCACAGGGTTTCTCTTCACTATGAGCTCTTTTGCGCGTTTCTAATGAAGTGTAATCGCTGCAGGATTTACCACATTGCTTACAAGGTTTCTCTTCTATGGGAGTCCTTTCATGTGTTTTCAAGCTTTGAAAATATCTGAAGGCTTTCCCGTCTTGTTTACACTGACAGGCTTTCTCTCCAGTGTGGCTTCTTTCATGTTTTCAAAGTGAAGTTGATCAACTAAAGGCTTTTCCATATTCCTTATTCACAGAATTTCTTCTCAGTATGAACTCTTTTGTGCTTTTGGAAGGAAGTGTAATATCTGAAAGCTCTACCACATTGTTCACATTCATAGGGTTTCTCTCCAGTGTGCAGTCTCATGTGTACTCTTAAGGTCTGGTGATGGGAGAGGGCTTTCCCACATTCCTTGCATTCATAGGGTTTCTCTCCAGTATGAGTTCTTCCATGTGACTGTAAGGAATTGTAATAACTGAAGGCTTTACCACATTGTTCACATTCGAAGGGTTTCCCTCCAGTATGAATTTGTTTGTGTTTGTGAAAGGAAGGGTAATATCTGAAGGCTTTACCACATTGTTTACATTCATAGGGTTTCTCTCCAGTGTGCAGTCTCATGTGTATTTTTAAGGTTTGGTGATGGGAGAGGGCCTTCCCACATTCCTTGCATTCATAGGGTTTCTCTCCAGTATGAGTTCTTCTGTGTGATTGTAAGGAATTATAGTAACTGAAGGCTTTACCACATTGTTTACATTCATAGGGTTTCTCTCCAGTGTGAATCCTTTGATGTATTCGAAAAGAACTAGGAGAAATGAAGGCTCTCTCACATTCCTTACATTTATAAGGTCCATCTCCAGTGTGAGTGATCATGTGTGCTCGAAGGCTTGAGAGACCTCTGAAGGCTCTCCCACATTCCTTACATTCATAAGGCTTTTCCCCAGTATGAATTCTTTCATGTTTTCGAAAAGAACTGGGACAACTAAAGGCTTTACCACACTGCTTACATTCATAGGGTTTCTCTCCTGTATGAGTCCTTTCATGTGTTCGAAAAGTATGATAATATCTAAGGAATTTCCCACATTGTTTACACTGATAGGGTTTCTCTTCACTGTGAGTTGTTTCATGTGTTCGCAATGAAGAGGAACAATTAAAAGCTTTCCCGCATTCCTTACATGTATATGGAGCATCTCCAGTGTGTGTTACCATGTGTCTTCGAAACGCTGTGCTCCACATGAAAGCTTCCCCACATTCCTTACATTCATAGGGTTTTTCTCCTGTGTGAATCCTTTCATGTGTTTGAAAGGATGCGCGGGAATGGAACGCTTTTCCACATTCCTTACACTTATATTTTTTCTCTCGATTGTGATTTTTTTCATGCGTCTCCAAAAACTGGAGATAGCTAAAGGCTTTACCACATTCCTTACATTTATATGGCTTCTCTCCATGTTTCTGATACTCATATGGTTTACGTTCAGTGTGACAACTCATGTGTCTCTTAAGGGATGAATGACGCGTAAAGACTTTTCCACATATACTGCATTCACGTGGTTTCACTCCAGTAGTTTTCTTGTTCAGATTGAGATTTGGAATAAGGCTGAAGTTTTCTCCACATTGACTACCCTCTTTACTTTCACAGAGTCTCTCTACCACATGACTTCTGTAAAAAACAAGGAGTATATTATCAATGAGGTCTTTATTAACAATTTTATACTCAATAGTAGGATATTTGAAGTACATTTTTATCACTTATAGCAATAGTGTAGGTTTTATGCCTTGTCTGAATTGTTTCAAGTTAAATATAAGAAATGCTCTTGCAATCATCAAAACAGTGACATTCATATAGAGTTTATCTATAGTGTTGAACTATTTTGCAAACACTGAACATCTATGTCATATAAGAAAGTAATTTTGGTGAAAATTTTCTAAGAATAACTAAATTTGGAGCATGCATTATTTCTTTTATTTCCTTCTTTTAAAACTGCATAACATAACAGGATACTCACATGAGGCACTATTTTATATTGTGAGTTTGACTTACCTTAGTTTTCTCCCCTGGTTTTTGTACTGATCTTCAATGTCATGATCTTCCCATTTTTCTCCTAAATTGCAGACCAAGAAAAATGATTCCAAGATATTAGAAGTTATAGAAAAACTATCTAAGTCCATTGTTGGCTGTGACCATGCCTAGTTTATTTAGCAACATCCTGCATTTCCACATTCAACATCTTGGAACAATGTTAATGAGCAAGAGACATGTGTTCTCTAATTGACAAAGTAAAGGTAAGTTGTCATACTCACCTACTGAGGCCAGGTTCCTCAACGTTTCCCGCATCACATCTCTGTAGAGTTTCTTCTGTGAAGGATCCAGTAAAGCCCACTCCTCCAGGGTGAAGCTCACAGCCACATCCTCAAAGGTCACTGAGTCCTAAAACATCCCAGATATGTGTATAGTAGGATGTGTGAGACTAACAGCACTGGACATCTATACACCATTTATACGAAGGTTATGTATGATTCTGTCATCTCCAAACATTTATTCTATGACTTGGTCATCAGAAACTTACTCTCTGTCCACACTTCCTAATAAGTTTAACAGCATCGTGAAAACATGCAAATTATTTACATAGTTTTATTGTGATTTCGTCACATCTTATTTCTCTCTAATTGCAGGGTCCAGAGCATGTTGGGAAATGACAGAAATGCTACACACATGAAACAAATTTCATTTTAAGATCATGGATTCCTTGTGAGGAAAACTCTTTCCTTGCCCTTCTTATTACCCACCATTTACAGCACACCATGAACAAAAGGGTCAAATCTGCATGAGATTTTACTAAATAAAAACATAGTGAAAACTAAAAGCTTTTACTTCTATTCCTATCACCAAACATGAGACTCCAGAACACCTGTAGAAATCCAGCTTTTAATAAGGTCCAGCTGGCTATTTCGTCCCTAAGTACTCCAGGCCTTTAGAAGTAGTGTGGTATGATGTAGCTGGTGGAATGAAAATATCCTTGTCAGGAAGTATTGCTTTTAACTTGTGTAATACTTACCACAGGCTCAGTTTTCCCTTTCTCTCTCTGGTTTGATGGACTAGAAAGTTATTTGGAACTTAGAGTTCAGATACTAGGAAGAAGATTGCACAACCTAGACCACAAAGTCCCTATACTTGTGCGCCTTGGCGCTGCTTAGAGGCACACAAAGTGCTGTAGTATGCCGGAAGAGCTCTTTATGGCAGAACCAGAACACTGGGCCCTGTGCCTTGTTGACCTTGAGGAACAGCTGCAGACTGCAAGTGTGTTCACTGAAAATCACAGTGGATTCATGGCTAATTTGCCCATAAAATATATGAAGGATTCAGCAGTGCTCTCCTCCAAACAACTCTAAAATCTCCATTTTCAAACAGCAGGAAGAAGTGTTTCCCGACCAGCCATTCTAGAGGTTCTTCTCCCAATTTCTCTAATTCTCAAGCTCCTATCTGGTCTACAGAAGTATGATGGCTTGACCACTGAGCATACGAATTCCTTAGTTGATGACAGCACATACTACCAATAGTGAATGAAAAGGTTTACTTCCATAATTGAGGTCTCTGGGGAAAGTAAGGCATACTTCTCCAGCTGCCATGAAATGGCTTGAGAGAGAAAGAAAAGGTGCCTGGACTTTTTTTTTTTAATTGAGGTTAGGGGGTGGGTTTAGGTGAGGGTTCACACACAAGAACAGGATCTTATGAGGACTGACTGTTCTGCTACTGCCAAAGGAAGGAGCACCAAGGCACTCATCACTTTGTATAGATGTGGGTCAAAGAGAAATGAGGGGGGATGAGACTTTAAGGTTGTCAGCAGCCAGTCATCAAAAACTGGAGTCAGAGAACTCTGGTTTCTCGTTTTGGATGCCATCATTCCCAACCTCATAGAAAAAAGTGAAAACACTTGAAATCAACAACTCTTCTTAGTTCCATCAGAGCTCTGAAGTCACAGGAAACCACTGGTTTCAAAATTGGGAAACAGAAAATAAAGATACAAGGCCTATACTGAAAACAATCTATTTCACCAGAAGCTAGTTCAAAGACAAAAAAGAGCAAACAATGCAGAACACAATATCCATGAACTGTAGGACAATGACAGAATGTTTAAAATACACACAATGGAAATACCTGAAGGAAAAGAAAGACAGAAAGGAACAGAAGAAATAAGTGAAATAATAATAACAGATTTTTTTCAAAAATTAATCATTGATGGCAAACCACAGATCCAGGAAGCTCAGAGAACACAAAATGAAAATGCTAAAAAATGTACACCCACGATGCAGTGGTTAAGAATCTGCCTGCCAGTGCAGGGGACACGGGTTCAAGCCCTGGTCCAGGAAGATCCCATATGCCGCGGAGCACCTAAGCCCGTGCACCACAACTACGGAAGCCTGAGTGCCTAGAGCCCGTGCTCTGCAACTAGAGAAGCCACTGCAATAAGAAGCCCACACACCGCAATGAAGAGTAGCCCCCACTCACCACAGCTAGAGAAAGCCCGCACAAAGCAACAAAGACCCAATGCAGCAAAAAAATAAATAAAATTAATTTTAAGAAAAGCACACCCAAGTATATTGAAAAGAGCTAGCAGAAGAAACACCTTAGTGAGCTGAGAAAAAAAGATTAAATTTTTTTTTATTTTATTGAAGTATAGTTGATTTACAATGTGTTTTTTTTTTAAAGACTAGTCCTTTGTTTTATAAATTTATTTATTTATTTTTTCTGTGTTGGGTCTTCATTTCTGTGCGAGGGCTTTCTCTAGTTGTGGCAAGTGGGGGCCACTCTTCATCACGGTGCGTGGGCCTCTCACTATCATAGCCTCTCTTGTTGTGGAGCACAGGCTCCAGACAAGAAGCCTCAGTAGGTGTGGCTTACGGGTCTAGTTGCTCCGCGGCATGTGGGATCCTTCCCAGACCAGGGCTCGAACCCATGTCCCCTGCATTAGCAGGCAGATTCTCAACCACTGTGCCACCAGGGAAGCCCAATGTTGTGGTTTAAAATATATATATATATTTATTATTTATTTTATTTATTTACTTATTTAGGCTGCACCGGGTTTTAGCTGTGGCATGCATGCAGGATCTAGTTCCCTGACAAGGGATCAAACCCGAGACACCTGCATTGGGAGCTCACAGTCTTACCCACTGGACCACCAGGGAAGTCCCTACAATGTTGTGTTAATTTCTGCTGTACAGCAAAGTGAATCAGTTATACATATATATTCTTTTTCATATTCCTTTCCATTATGGTTTATTACAGGATATTGACTATAGTTCTGTGCTATACAGTAGGACCTTGTTGTTTATCCATTCTATATATAATAGTTTGCATCTGCTAATCCCAAACTCCCAATCCATCCGTCCCCCACTCCCTCTTGGTAGCACTAGTCTGTTCTCTATATCTGTGAGTCTGTTTCTGTTTCGTAGATAAGTTCATTTGTGTCATATTTTAGGTTCCACATATAAGTGATATCATATGGTATTTGTCTTTCTCGTTCTGACTTACTTCACTTAGTATGATACTCTTTAGGTCCATCCATGTTGCTGCACATGGCATTATTTTATTCTTTTCTATGACTGAGTAGTATTCCTGTTTGTTTGTTTTTTTGGTATGTGTGTGTGTGTGTGTATATATATATACATATATATATGTGTATATATATGTGTATGTATGTATGTATATATATATATATATATATACACCAATCTTCTTCATTCATCTATTGATGGACATTTAGATTGTGAACAGTGGCTTGGCTATTGTGAATAGTGCTGCTATGAACATAGGGGTGCATGTATCTTTTCTAATTATAGTTTTGTCTATATGTCCAGGACTGGGATTGCTGGCTCATATGGCAACTCTATTTTTAGTTTTTTAAGGAACCTCCATACTGTTTTCCATAGTGGCTGTATCAATTTACATTCCCACCAACAGTGTAGGAGGGTTCCCTTTTCTCCACACCCTTTCCAGCATTTGTTATTTGTAGACTCTTTAATGATGGCCATTCTGACCAGTGTCAGGTGGTACCTAATTGTAGTTTTGATTTGCATAGAGAAAAAAAGACTTGAATTAAATCAGACTTGTTTTTAGAAACAACACAAGGAAGAAGAGAGTGGAGTGAAATACTGTATAGGCAGGCGTACTTCATTTCATTGTGCTTCACTGTATTGTACTTTGCAGATTTTGTGTATTTTACATATTAAAAGTTTGTGGCAACCCTACATTGCCAGATGATAGTTAACACTTTTTAGCAATAAAGTTTTAAAATTGAGCTATGTAGATTGTTTTTTAGACATGATGCTATTGCATACTTAATAGGCTACAATATAGTATAAACATAATTTTATATACACTGGGAAACCAAAAATAAGTGTGACTCACTTTATTGTGGTGGTCCTGAACAGAACCCCCAATCTCTGAGGTATTCCTGTATTTAAAGTTTTGGGGAAAAAAAACACTCTCTTGGGACTTCCTTGGTGGTGCAGTGGTTAAGAATCTGCCTGCCAATGCAGGGGACACGGGTTCGAGCCCTGGTCCGGGAGGATCCCATATGCCATGGAGCGACTAAGCCCATGCACCACAACTACTACTACCGCGAGCCACAATTACTGGGCCCGTGTGCCACAACTAATGAAGCCCGCACGTCTAGAGCCCATGCTCCACAACAAGAGAGGCCACTGCAATGAGAAACCTGTGCACCGCAACGAGGGGTAGCCCCCACTTGCTGCAACTAGAGAAGCCCACACGCAGCAATGAAGACCCAACATAGTGAACAATAAATAAATTAAATAAATAAATTTAAAAAAAGAAAGAATAAAGTATGGTTCTTTAAAAAAAAACCCAAAACTCTTAGTTTTCAGATCCCAAAGCTAGTCCTTTGAAAATATTAATTTAATAAAATTGATAAACATCTAATCAAGACAACTGAGCAAAGAAGAAAAACAGAAATTACTAAATCAGAAATAAAAGGAGGAGGAAATAACCATGAAAAAAGATTTGACACCATCCAACATCCATTTATGATAACAAACTAGAAATTGAGCGAAAGGCTCTCTTCTTAAAAAAGAACAACTACACAACACCTGTAGGTAAGATCATACTGAGTCGTGAGAAGCTGGATGCTTTACTGTTAAGAGGGGAATAGGGCAAGGAAGTTTCCTTTCACTGCTCCTATTAAACAATGTACTGGAAGCCCTAGCTAATGCAGTAAGGTAAGAAAAAGAAATAAAAGGTATACAGAGTGGGAAACAACAAATAAAACTTTGTTCCTTATGATACAATTGTTTATGCAAAACATCTGATAGCATCAACAACAACAGAGATAACCCCTGGAATTAGTAACAGTGTATAGCAAGGTTGAAGGATACACAAGTCAATTGGTTTCCTATAGACCCAAGCAAATACAGTCAATTGATCTTTGACAAAGGAGTAAAGGCAATTCAACAGAAAAAGTAAAGTCTTTTCAACAGTGCTATAAATAATGGATATTCACATAGAAACACACATGAGCACAAACAAAATGAAAGTCGACACACACCTTTCACAAAAATTAACTTAAAACAAATCATATATCTAAATGTAAAATGAAAAAGCAAAAACATTCTAGAAGATAACATATGAGAAACTACAGGTGACCTTGGGTTCGGTAATAAATTTTTCAATAAGACACACACACAAAAATCCCCAAAAGAGAAAAAATGCTAAGTTTCACTTCATTAAAATGAAAAACTCCCGTTCTGGAAAAAGTGTTTAGAGAATGAAAAGGCAAGTCACACACCAGGAGAAAATCCTTTGTAAAACACTTATCTGATAAATGACTGATACCCAAAACAACTAAAGAACTCTTAAAGCACAACAATAAGATTACAGATACTCCAAATAAAAATGGGCAAAAGATGTGAACAGACAAGTCACCAAAGAAAGACAGATGGAAAATAAGGAATTTGAAAACATGCTCAACATATGTCACTGGGGGATTACAAATAAAACAATGAGCTATCACTACATACTTATTAAACGCCAAAAATTTTGAAACACTCACAACACCAGCCATTGGTGAAGACGTGAAGCTATAGATAATCCTTATTCATTGTTGGTGGGAATGAAATTTGATACGCCTGTATTGGAAGACAGAATTTTCTGTCAAAACTAAATACACTCTTACTTCTCATACTAAGATCCAACAATCACACTTGTTGGTATTGACCTAAATGAGTTGAACTCACGATCTCACATTTTCACAAAACCCTACATATGAATGTTTGTAGGAACTTTATTCATACTTGGCAAGGGTTAAGAGTTAAGCAAGATATCTTTCAAGAGTCAAATGGATAAATCAGTGGTATATCCTTACAATGAAACACTGTTCAGTGATAAAAGGAAATGAGGTATCAAGCCATGAAAACACATGGAGGAACCTTAAAAGTATACTGCTAAGTGAAAGAAGCCAATCTCACAAGGCCACACACTGTATGATTCCAAGTGAATAACACCCTGGAAAAGACAAAACTATGGGCCAGTAAAAAGATCTCAGGCTGTGAAGGATTTGAGGGTTGGAGGGAGGGATGAATGAATAGGTGGGGCATAAAAGATGTTTAGGGAAGTGAAACTACTGTATGTGATACAGAAATGAAGGACACAGGTCATTAAACATTTGCCAAACCCACAGATCTTATAATGCAGAGTCAATGCTAATGTAAACCATGCAATTTACTGTATCAGTGTTTGCTGAGCAATTTTAACAAATGTACCAGTTAAACAAGAAGTAAAAAATAGTGCAAACTGTGGATGCAGAGGGGTTATGTGGAAATTCTCTATACTTTCTGTAAACCTAAAACTACCCTAAAACAACTGAAGTGTATTAGAAAAAAAAAGATGAAGACAAACGAATTACAATTCACCCCTGATTTGACTGACTGATGACTGAAACAGGACACCTTTCATTCAACTGACTTGAACTTATTCAATAAGGCAGTATGGTGCTCCATGAGCCTAAGACCAGTAAGAGAGGTAAAACTTCCACTGAATGCCATGTTGAAGAGAACTGCACTGCATATTCTGAGAAGTGCCATGGTTACTATCAATAGTGTCTAGAACTCCAACATGGATGAGGATTGTTCTGGCAAGACCGTGTGTTCTGGACCTAGGGCATGTTAGACGAGATTTACCTTGATTTATATTTTTGGTATCTCTTGAGTTCAAAGGTTCCTAAAATTCTTTTACCACAAAGGGGAAACTCTTAGACAATTGTCCAAAAGTCTGTGAATACAAGTAGATGAGGCCAGTTTTGGTCAGTAGTAAGACGACTGCCTGATGTTTGGTTTGTGTGACCCTGGGGTTTGGTCATTCATCCGGGATATCACAATTAAGGGATGAAGAGCAGCAACTCTCCACAGAGCTCATCATGTAGGAATGCATATTGTCATCCTTAAAGTCTGTGCACTCCCAAAAGCTGTGCATTCCGTCAATCCCAGGGAAGCCTCCATCTGGGGAAGTGGTGACCTTTTCCAACACCAAAGCAACTTTCAAGGGACTGAATAGGGAAGAGGCCACCCTCCTGCAGGAGGCATGGGCCAGGACAAGTTTGACTCCATCATGTCACATGGAGGTGTTGGTAGGCATGCCGACCCGATGGGGTGCTATTTCCAAGGTTAAAGGCATAATGGGCAGCTCAGCAGAGGATCGCATGCTCAGCACTTGTGAGAGCCTCTATTTTCAACAGAGCCCGGTACATGGTGATAATTGAAGTTCTAAGGTAGTTCCTTGCACCAGAAACCTATAGATAACTTAAGGCCATCATGGGTAATTCCAGGAGGCATTAGCCTCTATACTGAGGGAGACTCCAAAGGAACTAACAGGAATGCCTGTTGTATAGCCATTTAAACATAGTCCAGAGTCTTCTGTAGTAGGGGTGCCCTCAAGGTAGGGGCCAATTTCCAAGTAATAGTAAAAATGGGCTCAAGTAAAATTCGTAAATAAGGAATATGCTGTCTCCCCAACACCAAAAGAACCTAGTAGATCTTGTAGGTGCTGAGAGGGATTACAGATATTTCTTCACACTGTCAGGGAGGGAAAAGCTGTCTAATTACCAAAAAACATTCAGAAACTTAACCAAGGGCCTCACATATGTGTGGGGTCAATGGCTCGTACACTTTTCGCAAGCTCCTTTTTTCAGTAATTGTATGTTCTGAATGAATGAGAAACGAATGTCCTCAGAGGAGGATGTCGTTAGTGTGATGTCATACCTGTGCTCCTGGAACAAAGTGCATGCAGTTCAGATCTTCCTGCAGAGACTGTGGGATGGCCACGCTGCTGAGGTTCCCTGAGGGTAACCAGGTAAACGTGTATCATGTCCCTTCAGAGGTGAAGGCAACTGCAGCTGAGAGGGTGTTGAAATAGGCACTGAATGGAACAGACTTATCAAACCTGTGAGAGCAGGGTATTTACCAGCCGCTGATTGGATGGAGTAAGTAATTTCCACAATGTTGGAGACTAAGAATAGGGGCTAATTTGATGCAACCACAACTCGGGTTGCTGTAATCCACTATGAGGTGTCATTCATCCTTTCCAGGTTTAAGGGCAGACCAAATAAGGCTATTAAAGAAGAAAATTGGCGGTAAACACTTCTCCCTAAATACATTTCTTATAATGGTTTTCAATAATTCAAGGCCTTGTTTAATTTAAATCAGGCCGTATTAACTAATTTAACTGATAGTTAAGGTCTCTCTCTGGGGTCTCATTTTGTCTAGCCAATTTGGAAGTAGAAGACAATTTAATTTTACTTAATGAACCATGGGTTCAGAGCTTTCCTGCTCACTATGGGATATTTTGGGACAATGGGAGATATGACTATGAGAAATTTAGGCAACATGAGAGTTCTGCTGCTGAAGGCAAATTATACCTATTTGTCCTTTATATTATATTCAGTAATTCTTCCTAAGATGATGAGGTAAATTGTTTAAACTTAGTGGGATCCCCAGGTATACCTGTAATTTGAAACCTAGTTTGATTAATTACACGGAGTTTTGTGAATTAGTGCAGTACAGGAGAAGTTAATATTAAATCAAACCCATATTATAGAGGACCAAAAGCTAAGCAGGCCCCTTCCATCTTTTGCTATGCAAATTTTTTAGCATAATTGCAAATTATGCAAAAATGCAAATTTTTTTCACAGTTGAGTGAAATTGTGTTCCTTTATTTCAGTACCTTTCTTCTCTCGTTCCCTCCCTCCAGTTCTTCCTTGTTTTGCATCTTAGGTCACTGGATATACTCTGGGGGAGAGGGTGTCCTCTCTTCTCTTGTATTGATAATTTTTTTCCTCCAGAGAGCCTCACCCCAGTGCCATCAAGGTCAGAGGCCTCCTTCATGATAACTGGTTACTTTATAGAAATTAAGCACCCTGGGCTTCCCTGGTGGCGCAGTGGTTGGGAGTCCACCTGCCGATGCAGGGGATGCGGATTCGTGTCCCGGTCTGGGAGGATCCCACGTGCCGCGGAGCGGCTGGGCCCGTGAGCTGTGGCCGCTGAGCTTGCGCTTCCGGAGCCTGTGCTCCGCGGCCCACGTACCGCAAATAAAAAAAAAGAAATTAAGTACCCTAGGCTTAAATTGTTTTAAATTAATCCCTTTGCTGTGCCACAGTGAGGCTATGGGTTTTGTCCACCATAACTCAGAGGGTCAGGATCTTTGTTGCAGTAGAGGCAGGGGCAGCAGCAGCAGAGGTACTTAAGGGGCCTGGTGAGCCCTCTGGTATTAGGAGCGGACTCAGCCTGGCACCTACTGGCTACCTTTACCCTCTCTTCTCTTTCTCTCTGGAATAATTGTTCTTTTTGGAGTGACCATCCAAGGGGCTCACCTCATTCACAGGGTATAATCATCCGAGTACTCCGCAAAGATCACCCTCCGCCCCAAGGTCTGGGTGAACCCAGCCTCAGTCACACCTTCACTCCAAACACAAATAGGTTCCATCCACGCCATGGACTCAGGACCACTATAAGGAGGGCCCCAGGGCTCCTGCTCCCAAAAGACAAGGAATTACCAAAACTGCCTCTGTATATAGAGCCCAGGCTTGGTGGATCAGCAACGCCACACAGGGCAGCACAGCGCACAGGAGGAGACCCCAGCAAACAGCAGCTCACAGGGCAGGAGCCTCCAGGCTTTCTTATCAGCCTGTCCTGATAAGAAGCACTAGGGGAAAAGGGAGAGGTGAGGCTTAACTTTCAGTAGTCAAACATCAAATATGTGGATCCTGACTACTCATTATAAGAACAAACCCAGGGCTTCCCTGGTGGCGCAGCGGTTGAGAGTCCACCTGCCGATGCAGGGGACACGGGTTCGTGCGCCGCTCCGGGAAGATCCCACATGCCGCGGAGCGGCTAGGCCCGTGAGCCACGGCCGCTGAACCTGCGCGTGTCCGGAGCAACGGGAGAGGCCACAACAGTGGGAGGCCCGAAAAGAACAAACCCAGTTAAGAGAAACACGCATTCGCACTAGCTTCTTTTTATATAAAGAAACATTAACAGGATGATCAAGAAGTAATCAAAAACTGGTATTTTGAGAGTGGGTGGAGTAAGAGTACAGGAGTGGAGGAGGATATGTAGGTAGGGAGTCTTCTTAAGTTTCTTATTTTAGGAATATTTTTTAACCGTCATGTGCATCATTTATTTAAAAGCAGGAGAGAAATTGATATGCGTCATATTTTCCCACGCTTAATCATTATTTTAAATTAATTTTTGTTTTTTAAAATTAATTTTAACTTTTCTACATAGGAAACCACTCCAAGATTTAATCCTTTAAATGCTAACAGATATAAAACTGCACACCGTCAAAGATTTACAAATCCCCTTCTAACTGAAAGCACAAGAACATTATAGTTTGTCCCTCCACTACATTTCACGCTGGGGATATTTTCAGGAATGAGTGGCATAATGAAAAATATTAGGGGTTTGCAATTAAACCCTGAAATAGACTAGGAATTTAAAAGATGTATATAAGCTTTAAGGTGTTTTCTTCATATCAACAGAAATATAATATCATATATTATATCTTCATATCAACAGAAATTATAATTTTTTCCTCACATCCATTAAAATAAGACTTTATTTGCTTTAGGAATAGCATGACCTTTTTAAATGTCAAAGTTCCCTAGGGACAGGAGAGCATTATGCTAAATGAAATAAGTCAGAGAAAGATAAATACTTAATAACTGTAAATGGAGTATAACCTTTAAAAATTGTATAATAAATAAATTTTTTTAATGGAAAAAGCACCTGAGCACTTAAATATACCCATCTCATGTTGAAGTTCTTTTGTCTAAATGGAACAAAATTCTAATTGGTTCCACAATTTTCTTGCTTTACTCACATCGTATCTCTCAATCAACTTACACACTAAAAGCCCCAAAGCTAATGGAAACTAGAGTCAAAGAACTGCAATCTTCAGTTGAGAAAGAAATCCAAAGAAAGAAACACATATTTGAA
The DNA here is from genome assembly GCF_949774975.1 of Lagenorhynchus albirostris. Taxonomy (NCBI): domain Eukaryota; kingdom Metazoa; phylum Chordata; class Mammalia; order Artiodactyla; family Delphinidae; genus Lagenorhynchus; species Lagenorhynchus albirostris. The sequence continues at coordinate 161,316,662 of NC_083097.1, read as the reverse complement.
ATGACTGTGTGATTCTGAGGATTCCAGTATTTATGTGAAAAATTTAACAATTTTTGCAAAGTACTTGGAAATTGATATTGGCTTATTAAACCTCCTTAAGGTAGAATTTTAAAGCTTTGTACGCATTGGAACTCTACCTGGTTTTGGACCAACCCCAGAACAAAACAGAGCCACCTCTTACACACACACACACACACACACACACACACACACACGACTGCAATAAACCTGGAGAACTTGCATGAGGGAACTCACCTTAAAAGGAGAAATTGTATAGTTTTTAAAATTGTATAAAATAAAATCGTTTGCTCTGCTATAAACCACCATTAAAAATCACAGTGTTTCAATTTGGTACTCAAATACCATTTCTGGATTAAAAATTGTCACGGAAGTAATAAATGATTCCAACAACAACAACAACAAAAGAAACACAAATACTGGAATCAACACAGATAAGCAGCCTTCTAGCTACAGTTCAGAAGAAAAACCCACTTTCAGAAAGATGACCAAATTCCCAGACTTGGGGTCTAAGATATAACCCCTAGAGTGGGTTAGTTGCTGGAGAAGGAGGGTAGGGACAGCTGAGGAGCCACATGAATGAATTCTGGGAACTCACACGCCCTCCCTCGTCCTGTAAGCATGGAAGTGCTACCTACACTAGGTTCTAGTCTCACAAGTGAGGAAACTCTCAGCCTCATTCAGTTTAAGGTTCTGACCCAAATTTATAAACCCTTTGTCCACAAGACAGAGGATGTGATCGTAACAGACTCTCTCAATGTGCACAAATTACATTGAGTGCACCTACACTGTGGATGTACAACTCAAACATGACGTCTAGAAATGTCTAGGCCTATGGAACCACAACTACAACCTCAGAAAGGGAATCAATCCCACCTCCTTGCAGGTGCATCCCCAGCTTTCCAGGGCTCTGTAGCTTCTCTCAGCATAAGTCTCCTTCTGTGATGGGTGTAAGCAGGTAGGACACCTGCAGGGGAGGCTCCCCAGGAAGAACAACTGGGCCTGCAAGTCCTTCTCTTTACAGGCTCAAGGAAGCGTGGATCACTGACTATAGGCCTCTGCTCTGCACTGGAGCTGCTTTGGAACATGGTTGATGTTTTAACTGACACAAACCTGGTGTTTGAACAATCCAGCAAAATAATTTAAACCCATCGTTTATGTGGAAAGGAGATAAGAAAATTGTAAGCCACTGTTACTAGTTCAACCAGGAAACACAAAATATCTACTCGTTTCAGAAGAAAAGATGTCAGTTAATGATTATTTCCAAAGCAAGAAACTGGTTTGAAAATAATTAATCGCACTTGAACACTTGGTCTGCAAGTCTCAGCAGACACCACACAATCTGAGAATTTCATTTGAAATCACCCAAAAGTAAAGAATAGTCCTCAGAAACTTACTACACACGCTTGGGGGAAGAAAAAAAGCAAAACAAGAATTTGTAAATGGAATGTAATCCTGGAATATTTTATTTTTTCTGAGAGTCACCACTTCTGCTTCTTTGGAAATATTTTATACTACTGTCTTTGAAGCTGTATTGATTACATACATTTTATCTGATTGAAAAACGATGCTTAAATACATGAATAAATCTTTTAAAGGTGACAATCCCAGGGAGGGCCAACGCTGACAGCACACATCACCCAGGAAAGTTTTAAAGAGGAACCTCCACCCATAGGATGTCTGTGCCCAGGAATGAGGCTGGGAGGAGAGGCACAAGGATTTTGAACAACCTAATTCCAGGAGGTTATTCTTTGCTTTCTTCTCATGGAAAACACCCACAGACAAAAGTAAACTGAAAAAAAAGGGCCATCCAGGGCTCTGGGGGAAAATGATAAAGTTAAAATACTGGGTCTGTTTGAAAGGTACCACGGAGGACAAATAGTTGATAATGATGCTGTGAATCAGAGAAGGAAAGATGGCTTTGGGAATGTGGGGTGGATTGTGAAAATTTAGGGGTTTATTACCAGCCCTAGAAAGAGCTAGGCTGAGGGCACAGGGTCGTGGACTTGAGACTCTGCTACCCAAATAATTGGAAAACTCAAAGAGAAAACGGGTGCCCCCTGGGAGAAAGTAAGGACTGGGGACCCCCCAGACCACAGCTCCTCTCACGCACGAACCACGGAGACCGAGTCACGATGGTCCCCTGATGACCCTCCCGGTGGTCACCACACAATCTGGGGCGGACGTGGGGCTGCGGGGCCGGGGCCGAAGCCGCGGCTTGCAGTGACGGGACAGGACACCGGGGTCCCGGCTGCCGGCCCCGCCCCCACGCGGCAGGACGGAGGGGACCGAGGTCCGAGCGGCGCCACTCGCGTCCTCAAGACTCCGGAGTTGACAGCGGGGAGGCCCGGTACCATCACAGCTGGTTCGGATCAATTCCAACCAACGCCTCCTTCCCTCCCGCTCCAACTCCGCACCCGGGTAACCCACACTCACCATTTCTAGGTTTCCTGGGTCTCTCTGAATCCTTCCTACGACTCCCACGACCACCGCAGGTCACAGCGCGACAGACTCTGAGGCACTGCCACCTCCGTCATTGAAGGATAGGAAACAGGATCGCTAGCCTGGCCTGAGGGAGTGAAAACGCCCGAGCTAGAGCAGTGCGTCGCCCCACCCACCTGCCCAAGCGGCGCCCCTGATTGGACAGTTTGCAAGGCCGCATCCCCCAGTGCTTGAGTGACAGCTGGGCGGGAGGACGTGTGACTCTTGGAAACTAGCTTCCGCCCCGCCCCTGCCCCGACCCGTGCTGAGGGCAGCGGGTGGGGCGGAAACCTGACCCAGCCTGATTCCTTTGCGTTGAAACAGAACTTTTTCGCCCAGCTCTATATGAACACATGAGCGCAGGGAATTTCTGACTGAGTTTCCCAGTGGAGCAACTAAGCACAGAGCATGAGGGTAGCCCAGGCAGGTGTATGACCAGGCCACCCAAGATGGCTGTTCTCTTGCTCTCTGTACATCCCCTGCTCTACCAGGCCCTGCTTCACCTACACCCTATTCACATGACTGATCCTCCCTCTTAATCTTAGAGCCTAATCAGTAAATGCTTAGGTACTTGCCCCTGGTTACTGATTGTTCTAATCTTCACATCAGACTATCTCCACTTTCATAGCTTATCAAAGGGGTGGTGAGGTTTCATGGTAACTGATGAGCCAATCTGAGGTCAGTTTCCTCCATTATTGGTAACTCCCACCCAACGAAGACCGTTCTGCCTGACATCTGCTGTCTACAGTGGGGTGTAGCTCCAGGGGCCTTCTGCTTCGGACATGTAAGATCCCCTATCCGTTAAACCATTGATTTCTCTACGGCTGATTCCGGGCTCTTTCTTTGGTCTTGAGACTGGGCAGTTAATGGGTTTGCAAACCTGCAGGGTGCAACCCAACACCTGGCCACACTGGAAAAGAGGGTCTTGTGTTCTCTAGGGGCCAAGGGTGTCGACCAAAAAAAAATTCACCACCTAAAATTTGAGAGTTATGTTTTATTCGGCAGACATACTGAGGACTTCAAGCCTGGGAGGCAGCATTGTAAGCAACCCTGAGAAGATTGCTCTGAGGAGGTGAGGGGGTAGCTAGGATATATAGGAGTTTTGCAAAGGGCAGGTAGTAGGAACAAAAGATTACTCTTAAAAAAAGAAAACTAGATATCTCAAGTTAAGGAATTTAGCACTTTTCTATCTATGGGAAGATGCAAGAGTGTGAACTCACTGAAATCATTCCTTTGATGTGTACCTCAGCTACAGTATCCTACGTTTTCACATCCTGAGTTTCTTTAGGGCTCACCACTGTTGGGAGTGGCTGCAGTCTGATGGCTGCTAGATGGCAGGTATTCTTTGTTTCCTTCCTGAGTTCCCGCAGGGCTCCCTGGCTCACTGCAGTTGCTGATAAATGTAACATCCTTTGTTTACTGACATGGCAGGCAGGCAGTATTTTATTTCTCAAGGGTTTGGTGTAAGGCTGGGAGGCCACTCATGGAACTGTGACCCTTTTTCAGAAACTGAAATGTGACCTCACCAACTGTAATAAAGAATCTGGCTTCATCTTAATTTTCAGTTTTAAGTTATTTTTTATTTTTTTTAAATTTGGCTGCGCTGCGCAGCTTGCGGGATCTTAGTTCCCTGACCAGGGATTGAACCTGCACCCTCGGCAGTGAAAGTATGGAGTCCTAACCACTGGACCGCCAGGGAATTCCATCCATTTTAATCTTTGATCCTTGACAGCGCTGAGCCTTCGTCCATCCATCCGTGGTCCAACCCCACTCATTTGGTACTTAAGAGACGGAATCCCAAGCACTTGGCTCTGGTGGGAAGTTTGAACCCTACAGTCCCAGTTGGGCTCAAGGACTCTTTTCAGTCTAAGCATAGGGTGTGAGATGTATTCATTAAATTCTCAGGTAAGGAAATTTATTTTAGATTAGTTTTTGCCTTTGTCCCTAGAGAACTTGAAATGTAAGTGACTATAATATCCCTAAGACAACTGATTCCTATTTCACTAATATAAGAAAACAATAAATCGTTATGTAAATTTGAGATGCACCTAGAACCTCTTCCCCCGCCCCCAGATTTGTTGAGGTATAATTGATTAATAAAATTGTCTATATTTAAAGATTACAATGTGATGATTTTCTGATCTACATATACTATATTGTACATTTGTTAAGACAGTGGATTAAGAATTCTCACCACACATACACACAAACAATGTGAGGTGATGGACGTGTTAACCTGGAAACTCCAAGATGCTGAAGAGACTGGATTGCAAAACTCTTGCATTGCAAAGTGCTTAATGCATTTATTTACTTATTTCAACAGCTTTATTATGCTATAATGTACATACTATACACTGTACCACTTTAAAGTGTATAATTCAGTGGTTTTTGGCATATTTACAGATAAATGCAATCATCACCACAATTTTTGAACATTTGGGTCACATCAAAAAGAAAACTGTCTCCCCTTTATCTGTCACCCCCAATTGTGCCATCTTCCTCCTCCAAACCCCAGCCTTAGGCAACGCCTAATTTACGTTCTGTCTCTATATAAATTTCCCTTTTCAGGGTTTTCATATGAAAAGAATCCTAGTATCTATGGTTTTTGTGACTGACTTCATTGATGTAGCATAATTTTTTTAAAAGGGACAACAGTGTTGTAGCAGGTATCAATTGTTCATTCATTTTTGTGGCTGAAATATATTCCATTGGATGGATAAAACATGTTTTGTTTATATATTCGTCTGTTCATGGATATTTGGTATGTTTTCACCTTCTGGCTACTATGAATAACATTGCTATAAATTTCATGTACAAGTTTTTGTTCCAACATGTATTTTTCTTGGGCATATACCTAGGAGAGGAACTAATGGATCATATGATAATGCTAGGTTTAATATTTGAGGAACTCCAAGACTGCTTTACAGAGTGGCTACACCAGTTTATATTCACACCATCAGTTTATGAGGGTCAAATTTCCCCCCATAAACCTGAAATTTGTTATCTCACTTTTTGATTCCAGCCATCCTAGTGGGTTTTTTTGGTTTGTTTTTAATAAATTTATTTATTTATTTATTTTTGGCTGCGTTGGGTCTTCGTTGCTGCACGCGGGCTTTCTCTAGTTGCGGCGCGCCGGCTTCTCATTGCGGTGGCTTCTCTTGTTGCGGAGCACAGGCTCTAGGTGCACGGGCTCTAGGTGCACGGGCTTCAGTATTTGTGGCGCACGGGCTTAGTTGTTCCATGGCATGTGGGATCTTCCCGGACCAGGGCTCATGCCCATGTCTCCTGCATTGGCAGGTGGATTCTCAACCACTGTGCCAACAGGGAAGCCCCCTAGTGGTTTTGAAGTGGTATCTCCCTGGGGTTTTGATTTTCATTTCCTTGATAACTAATGATGTCCAGCACCTTTTCATATACTCTGGGCCATCTTTGCATGTCCTCCTTGGAAAAATGTGTGTATTCAATCCTTTGCCACTTTTAAATTGACTCATTTGACTTTTTATAATTAAGTTATAAGAGGTATTTAGATATTTTCGAGACAAGTTTCTTATCAGATATATGACTTGCAGACTTTTCCTCCATTCTGTGGGTTATGTTTCCATTCTCCTGCTTTAAAATTTTTGCTTTTAATTCTGGTAATGTACACATGCCATAAAGTTTACATTTTCAACATTTTAAAACTGTACAGTTCAGTGGTGGGAAGTAAATTGACATTGTGAAACTAATCTCCAACTATTTTCATCTTGCAAAACTGAAACTCTTTTCCCATTAGAAAAAAACCCTCTTCATTATCCCGCTACCCCAGCCCCTGGTAGCGGCCGTGGCTCACGGGCCCAGCCGCTCCGCAGCATGTGGGATCCTCCCAAACCGGGGCACGAACCCGTGTCCCCTGCATCGGCAGGCGGACTCTCAACCAGTGTGCCACCAGGGAAGCCCACAACCACTCTTTTTATTTCTATAAATCTGACGACTCTAGGTCCTCATACAAATGGAATCATACAGGGTTTAACCTTTTTTGACAGGCTGATTTCACTTAGCATAATGTTCGTAAGGTTCATCCATGTTGTAGCACGTCTGAATTTGCTTTCTTTTTAAAGCCAAGTAACACTCCATGGAATGTTAAGTGCCACGTTGTTTTTTTTAATTTAAAAAAATTTTTACTTTCTTTAGGCTGTGTTGGTTCTTCGCTGTGGTGCGCGGGCTTCTCACTGCGGTGGCATCGCTTGTTGCAGAGCATGGGCTCTAGGCATGCGGGCTGCAGTAGCTGTGGCACTTGGGCTCAGTAGTTGTGGTTCGTCGGTTCCAGAGCGCAGGCTCAGTAGTTGTGGCGCACGGGCTTAGTTGCTCCGTGGCATGTGGGATCTTCCTGGACCAGGGCTCAAACCCGTGTCCCCTGCATTTGGCAGGCGGATTCTTAACCACTGTGCCACCGGGGAAGACCCAGTGCCAAGTTTTTTTGATCCATTCATCTGTTGATGGACATTTGGGTTACTTCCACCTTTTGGCTATTGTGAATAATGCTAATAGACACACGAGTGGACATATATCTTTTTGAGTTACTGCTTTTAATTCTTTTGAGTACTTACCCAGAAGTAGAGTTGCTAGATCAAACGGTAACTCAATTCCAAATTTTTGATGAACTGCCGTGTTGTTTTTCATCCTGGAGACACGATTTAATAGCCTTAGCAATAGCACACAAGGATTCCAAGGATGTTTTCACTTTCTGGTGTCCTTTTTCTTTCTTTGGCCGAGTGGCATGCGGATCTTAGTTCCCCAACGAGGGATCAAACCTGTGCTCCCTGCAGTGGAAGATCGGAGTCCTAACCACTGGATGACCAGGGAATTCCTTGATGGTGTCCTTTGAAGCACAAAAGTCATTAATTTGATGAAGTCCAATTTACCTATTTTTCCTATTCCTACCTACTATTTCCTATTTCCTACCTATTATTGCTCTTGGTGTCATATCTAACAGTATTTTGCCAAATCCAAGGTCATAAAGTTTTCCCTATGTTTTATCAAAGTATTTTATTTATTTATTTTTTAACATCTTTATTGGTATTATATTGTTTTATGTTTAGGTCTTTGATCTTTTTTGGTAAATGATTGATTATGGTATGATGTAACGGTACAACCTCTTTCTTTGCATATGGCTATCTAGCTGGCCCAGCAGCAATTTATGAAAAGAATATTCTTTCCCCATTTTTGGTACCTTTGTCAAAGATCAGTTGACCACAGATATAGGGGCTTATTTCTCAGTTCTCAATCTGTTCCATAAATCTTTATGGTCTAGCCTTGTGTCAATTTCATACTATCTTGATTACTTTTGCTTAGTATAATGCTTTTGTAACAGGGGAGAGCCAAATCTGACTACACGTGGGATCTATTTCTTTTACTTTAACCTTTGTTTTCCTCTGCTTTTGTTCACTAAAAGGATACTGTCTATACATAATCGCCTGCCTTGGGGAACCCTGCCCCTCTGCCTGAATGTTAAACCAAAGTGCCTTTGTTCAGGGAAACATCTGGAACCTGTCCACCTGTGGATGGCTACAAGAAAGAAGAAATTAACACATCCCCTCCGAGGCTGGCCATTCCAGGTGATATTTGCAAAATGTATGGTCTTTTTACTTTACTTCCTCATCTCCACCCCCTCTCTGTGTTATAAAAGAAACTGGCATCCAAACCCCAATAAAATGGTTATATTGAGACTTTGGTCTGCCATCTTCTCCATCGGCCGGCTTTCCTTGTCTCGACACCTCGTCTCCGATTCATTGGCTGTCGTGCGGGGAGCAGAGCGAGAGCTTGGGCTCCGTAACACTTTGATGTCAGGAAATGTTAATACTACTACTTTGTTTTTCTTTCTTTTTAGGCTGCACTGAGCAGCTTGCGGAATCTTATTTCCCTGATGAGGGATTGAACCCAGGCCCTTGGCAATGGAATCTCGGAGTCCTAACCATCGGACCACCAGGGAATTTCCTGTTTATCTTTCTCAAGATTGGTCTGGCTAATCTAGTTCCCTTGAAATTCCACATAAATTTATGAAACAGCTTGCCAATATCTATAAAGATTACAGCTGGGATTATGATAGGTATTGTGTTGAATCTCTAGATCATTTTGTGCAGTAGCAGCAATTCAACAATGTGAAGTCTTCTGAACCATGAAATTGGGAGTTTTCCCATTTACTTATACATTTCTTAATTTCTTTTACCATGTTTTGTAGTTTTCAGAGGATTTGTTTTGTACTTTGAGTTTAGTTTGTTGTTCTTTTTCTAGTTCCCTGAGGTGTTAGGTTGTTAATTTGATATCTTTCTTTCTTAATATAGATGTTTATCACTATAAACTTCCCTTTTACTACTACTTATACTGCATACGAGTGTCCTGTTTGGGTATCCCTAGAAAGCCTATCTTAAGTAGCCTGTGTCTAGCAACTCTCTGTTTCAATTCACTCTTTATACTGGAGCCCTGTTGATATGGTGGGAAGGTATTTGGGTGGGAAAACGTTCTTTTATGTTATGATTAAACTTGTAATGTTTTGGTGGGACAAAATCCCTTGACTATAAACTTCAGAACAGTTTCTTAGCAAAAGATTTATTCCTCATCTTTTGTAGAGAGGAAATTTGAAGGGTCTGGGAGTTATCCTCTTTCCCCAATAAGATAAGGTTTTAGCAAATAAGTTTTCTTTAAGGAATGGTCTAAGTTACAGAGAACAGAATGCTTTGTGTGTTTATCATTTTCTGCATGAAGAATGAGGTCATTTTTTTCCATTCTTCAAGGTGAGAACCTGCTTCGGATCCTGCAGGAAAAATTGATGAGTTTGTGGGGTTCCTTAAGACTGAACTCACTAAAGCTTTTAACTCTCAAGCAAGTCCAATCTGGGTCTCCAGTAAATTCATTGTTAACAGTTTCTGTGCTCCTAGAGTTTGTGGACTCCAGTTGTTTCTCCTCCAGGTAAGTGGTTATTCTCTGTATTCACCTGTCTCTCATTTTGGGGAGCATTGTTATGCCATGTAATCTCAAATCTCTCTTAAATCTAAGAACAGGTATTGCTTTTCAGGTTCATCAGGTATTTTCTTGTTGTGAAGACAAGAATGACCACTCTGAGTTTTTATATATTGGAACAGAAACCATCCATTCACTTGTGTTGCTCACTTGTGAGACTACAGCCTTTTTACTTATTCATTCTACTGCTAGAGCCACATAGGAAGCTTCAAAGGTTTTCTTTTGTGACCAATGCATCTAAAAACATTATCATACGTGGATATCTGTATTTGGATTTCTTTTCCTCGTCTTATAAAAATCCCCTACCCTGAATGTGTGTTTATAACCCCAAAGACATGTTCCATTGTAACCACTTTCTGTTTTATCACTGCCCTTTGGAGGCAGGATCAACCCCCTACCTAAAATGAATCAGATGTTAAGACTGCTGTCGCCACATGCATCAAGCAAAGTTTTAAAAAAGTATTACACAAAGGTACTTTCTAAGGAATGTAGGGTAAGTGGTTTGAGGTGGCTTGAGCAAAGGAGAATGGGTTGGTCCTTTAATGTGTACAGGGGTAGAGGCTGTGGGTTTTCAAGTTTGGATCATACTACCTGCTGACACAAAAAAGACAGGGGTATATGTCAACCTTCCTAACTTGTTTACCCATGTGGGCCAGGCAGGGTGAGCAGTTGTCTCAAGCAGATTGAGTCAGATATGAAAAATGAAGTCAGTGTCTTTTCTAATGTTTACTCCTTAGGTTTACTGACTGAATGATGACACATCTCTGTAAAAAATTAACAAATAGAAACCACAATTAAAATAGAGTTGAGAGACCAGAAGGGGGAGTTCTCACACTCTAGGACATAGCCAAGCCCAACAGGAAAAAAAAAGACTCCTCTTGGTTCCTGGCAAGGACTCATTCAATGAAAAGCCATGGACTCTTTGTTTCCTACAGCCCTCCCATCTTCCTTTCCCTCTCTCTGAAAGTGTTCTGTCCTTGCTGTGTGGGGACTTGCCTATGGCTTGCCATAGTTCCAGACCCTGAATTGTGGTCCTCTGCTGATCCCAAATAGACCCATCTTTGCTGCAGAAATATGCAGCACAAGCAACATAATTCAGATGACAATGCCTGAAGAAAATATTTGAATTCAGTCATCCCAGGGTGTTGGAGAGAGCCAGGAAAGTGTCAGTATACTTCCAGAATTTGTTAAAATATTTTAGTAATGTAATTACTTATTTTGTTTTTTGCCCTTTAAAATTTTTTTTTATTTTACATTAGAGTACAGTTGATTTACAATGTTGTGTTAGTTTCAGGTATCAGCAAAGTGATTCATTTATACATATACATATAGCCATTATTTTTCAGATTATTTTCCCATATAAGCTATTACAGAATATTGAGTAGAGTTCCCTGTGCTATACAGTAGGTCCTTGTTGATTATTTTATATATAGTAGTGTGTATTTGTTAATCCCAAACCCCTAATTTATCCCTTCCCCCCCCGTTTCCACTTTAGTAACCATAAATTTGTTTTCAAAGTCTGTGAGTCTTTCTGTTTTGCAAATAAGTTCATTTGTATCACTTTTTACAGATTTCACATATAAACGATATCATATGATGTTTGTTTTTGTCTGGTTTACTTCACTTAGTATGATAATCTCTAGGTCAATCCATGTTGCTTCAAATAGCATTATTTCATTCTTTTTTATGGCTGATTAATATTCCATTGTGTGTGTGTATGTATGTGTATATATATATATATATATATATATATATATATATATATATATACCACATCTTCTTCTTCCATTCCTCTGTCAATGGACATCTAGGTTGCTTCCGTGTCTTGGCTATTGTAGATAGTGCTGCAATGAACACTGGGGTGCATATATCATTTTGAAGTACGGTTTTCTCTGGATATATGCCCAGGAGTGGGATTGCTGGATAATACGGTACTTCTATTTTCAGTTTTTTAAGGAACCTCCATACTGTTCTCCATAGTGGTTGTACTAATTTACATTCCCACCAACAGTGTAAGACGGTTCCCTTTTCTCCACACCCTCTCCAGCATTTACTGTTTGTAGACTTTTTGATGATGGCCGTTCTGACCGGTGTGAGGTGATACCTCATTGTAGTTTTGATTTGCATTTCTCTAATAATTAGTGATGTTGAGGATCTCTTCATGTGCTTCTTGGCCATCTGTATGTCTTCTTTGGATTTAGATCTTCTGCCCATTTTTTGGTTGGTTTTTTTTTTTTCGATATAGAGCTTCATGAGCTGTTTGTATATTTTAGAGATTAACCTCTTGTCAGTTGCTTCGTTTTGCAATTACTTATCTTAATTTGTTGTCTCATTTGTTGTGTTCCTGGGGCACCTTGCTAGTGGAGCCTACCCACATGCAGCCAATAACGCTTTTAGGGGAACAGAACTCTCTCTGATGACTAATAGTCAAAAGCCAAGTGGTCATCAGCTACCATGACTGCCAAGGAGTTTTCCTTCAAGGAAAACATCTGAAGGATTAGCTGTCTGCCACCTATAATTAGAGTGTTTTGGACATTTCACGATTGGTATTAATGGTGTGTTTGTTGAATGATATCATGTGTGACCAGGTCAGTGCCAGTGACTTTCAGTACAACGAGCACCTGAGTGCAAATGGTAGGAAAACAGCACATTCATGTTGGATGAGCTGGAGGGATTTTGAAGGAGGGTGCCCAAAATGAAATACTGACGTGCAGGGTACACAGATTACAGGTGATGTTAGGAAGAAGAGCAGGGAGTGAGATAAAACAGTGGTGGCCAGGGTGCACCACGACCATCAACTGAAGACCTGCATGAGTGACCAGTCTGACAGAAATGTCTGGTATAGAAAGGCCTCTACTTATAAGGTGCCAGTAAGTTTGATGATCAGACCAAGTTATTGGTCCCAAAGACTGGGGGAGTGAATCTAAGTAATGCCTCAAGCAGCAGGAAGACCTAACTCTAAGAAAGCAAGGTTTAAGTGGGCATTAAGATAACCTATGAGGGTTGTATACTAGGGTTGTAAGAGAGGTACAAGGTCTACCAAATGCCTTTTTCAAGAACCCAGTGTTTTGTTTTTCATAATTCAGTTGATAATATCAATAATACATAGAGTGTCTTGGTGAGTCATTTCATTTCGGTTTCAGTAGGTTCACGTATGATAGAAAGAGTAATTACTCTATATAAGTATCTACCATAGTCAGAGCATAGCAAGTAGTCAGTAGAGGGGGTGAGGGGCCCTAGAAAGTCTATTTGACCTTCTGACTTCCCTGGTGGCGCAGTGGTTAAGAATCCGCCTGCCAATGCAGGGGACATGGTTTCGAGCCCTGGTCCGGGAAGATCCCACAAGCTGCGGAGCAACTAAGCCTGTGCGCCACAACTACTGAGCCTGCCCTCTGGAGCCCGTGAGCCAAAACTACTGAGCCCACGCGTCACAACTACTGAAGCCTGCACACCTAGAGCCCGTGCTCCGCAACAAGAAGCCACCGCAATGAGAAGCCCGTGCACCGCAACGAAGAGTAGCCCCTGCTCGCCGCAACTAGAGAAAGCCCACGTGCAGCAATGAAGACCCAATGCAGCCAAAAGTAAATAAATAAAATAAATTTATAAAAACAAAACAAAACAAAAAAACAATGGATCTCCATTTCCTTAAAAAAAAAGAAAGTCTGTTTGCCATCAGCTGTAGGGACCCTTTCCTTGGTCAGGAAAGTTATGTCCCTTGATTATATTATCAGTGTTGTGTTTGTTCACATCAAGTGTATCATTGGTCGGTCACTAAGTTAGCCATGGCAGAAAAGGGAAGTCCTTTGTTTTTTTTGTTTTTTTGGGGTTTTTTTAAACATCTTTATTGGGGTATAATTGCTTTACAATGGTGTGTTAGTTTCTGCTTTATAACAAAGTGAATCAGCTATACATATACATATGTTCCCATATCTCTTCTCTCTTGCGTCTCCCTCCCTCCCATCCTCCCTATCCCACCCCTCCAGGTGGTCACAAGGGAAGTCCTTTGAATTTTGCTTAACCTTTAGAAGTCTCTACATGGTTATGGATTACAGGGGCTCACAGGGCCAAGGTTAATACCATCAGATCTCAGGTGCAATGATATAAGCCTCTGCAGACTGAGGTTTAATATGTGCAGTATAAGCAGTGGCATTTGATTTGTACTTCGGTATTGTGAGGCAAATTATTCTCAGAGTTCTTAATGCCAAAGGGGGCGACCTTGTTTTTATTGGTGAGACCAGACAGGTAGATCATGGGCAATGGCCAAGTGATCCATAACACTGTGCAGGTGAATTAGATTGATTCTTGGGCAGCGACTTATCTATTGCTAGCATAGTTGCCTGGATTTTGACCAGTCTCATGCCTGGGTCCAGTCTTAATCATGGATGGCCCGTTTGATCTTGGGACAGAATGCAGCATCTCTGCAATGGAACCCATCAGAATTGGTTATGGCACATTGTCCATAAAAAATATCAACTTCCTGGTCATTCATCTGCTCCCAAGTGACTCCCAAAGTGGATAATGTGCCTAGAAAGGTGGCCTCTTCCAGAATGGATTGCATCAGACAATACGGGAACACACTTTCTTGTCTCGGTGGGATATGCCAGAGGTGCCATTTTTGACTCTATTCTGTACGCACCAATGGCTATTTAATGAGGAGACCTTTGGTTGGAAAGCCTGAAGGGCTCTGCATTCATGACCAGCCCCAAGACCACTGCAGCCCCGCAGCCTTCTGTGGCAGGACACAGCCCACTCACTAGCAGGCTGGCACCAGCCCCAGGACTCCCTGGGCCCCGGCCCTGCCCACCAGAAGGCCAACACCAGCTTTGAGCCACTTTGGGCCCCTCAGCCAGCTGCCACGGGATCCAGTTCCACCCACCAGCAGGCTGACACAAGCTTTGGAGCACCCTGAGCCCTGCAGCCAGCTGTGTGAGGAACCAGCGCTGCCCATCAGCAGGCTAACACCAGCTCCAGGACCCTCAGAGCCCTGCAGGCAGAATTCCCAGGATAGGGCTGTACCCACCAGTGAGCCAGCACTGGCCCCAGAAACCCTAGGGCCTTGGCCCTACCCACCAAAAGGCTGACACCAGCTCTGGGACCCCTGGACCCTTCAGCCAGAGACTCCAGGATGAGCTCTGCCTGCCAGTGGTCCAGCACCAGCCCTAGGACCTGATTTCACTCCCCCAGTGGATGGGCACCAGCCCCAGGATCTCCTGGGCACTAACCCTGCCCACCGGCGGGTAGACACTAGCACAGAACTACCATAGTCCTACAACATGCTGTAGCAGGGCCCAGCCCACCCACCGGCAGGCCAGCACCAGCTCCGAGACACCTCAGGTCCCTAAGCCACCCGCCCAGGGATCTGGTCCCATCACAGGCTGGCTGACACAAGCTTTGGGAAACCCCAGACACTGCAGCCAGCTGTGCCACCAACTGGTCCTGCCTACCAGTGGGCCAACACCAGCTCTAGGATTCCCAGGGCCCTGCAACCAGAGATCCTGGGACCGGGCTCTACCCATCAGTGAGCCAGCAGTAGCCACGGGACACCCATAACTATATGTACTTGCTTTAGACTGTCGTATAAAGTCAAACATATACTAAAGGTCTATTAATACATTTTTTACTGCCCTCCTCCACATTTTGTGATTCTGATGTCCTATTTTACATCTTCATGTTTACCCTTTTGCTGTTGATTGTAGTTATCATTGCTTTTACAAAAGTTTTTTGATTGTTTTTTAATCTACGTACTGGCTTATTAAATGACCTTCAATCCCTTTGTATATTTGCCTTTCCTATGGTGATTTTCCCTTTCCTATAGATTCATGCTACTTTTCTATTTAGAAAAGACCTTTCAATATTTCTTTTAGGTTAGGTTTAGTGTTGCTGTATTCTTTTAGTTTTTGCTTGTCTAAGAAATTCTTTATTTCTCCTTCTATTCTAAATGGTAATCTTGCTGGGTAGAGTATCCTACATTACAGGTTTTTCCTTTTCAGGCTTTTGAATATATCATGCCACTCCTTCCTGGACTGCAAAGTGTCTGCAGAGAAATCAACTGATAGCCTTATGCAGGGTCCCTTGTAACTGACTCTTTGTTTTTCTCTTGCTGCCTTTAGAATCCTCTATCTTTAACTTTTGCCATTTTAATTATGATATGTCTTGGTATGGGTCTGTTTGGGTTCATCTTGTTTAGGACCCTCTGTGCTTCCTATACCTGGACATCTATTTCCTTCTTTAGGTTTGCGAAGTTTGCAGCTATAATTTCTTCAAATACATTTTTCAATCCCCACTCTCTCTTTCTTCTGGAACCCCTATGATGCACAGGTCGGCATGCTTCATATTATCCCATAGATCTCATATGTTGCTTTCATTTTTTAAAATTTGTCTTTCTGTCTGCTGTTACGATTGGGTGATTTCCATTATTCCATCTTCCAGATCGCTTATTCGTTCTACTGTGTTATTTACTCTGCTATTCATTGCTTCCAGATTGGTTTTTATCTCAGCAATTGAGTTGTCTAATTTTGACTGTTTCCTCTTTACAGTTTCTAGTTCCTTGCTACAGTTATCTGCATTTCTATAAGTAATCTTTCTTAATTCCTTTAGCATTTTTATTAACTCCTTTTTGAACTTGGGGTCTAGTAGACTAGTGAGATCTGTTTCATTCTTTTTTCTTTTTTTTTTTTTTTTTGCGGTACGCGGGCCTCTCACTGTTGTGGCCTCTCCCGTTGCGGAGCACAGGCTCCAGACGCGCAGGCTCAGCGGCCATGGCCCACGGGCCCAGCCACTCTGCGGCACATGGGATATTCTCAGGCCGGGGCACGAACCCGTGTCCCCTGCATCGGCAGGCAGACTCCCAGCCACTGCGCCACCAGGGGAGCCCCATGTTTATTGTTTTTGCAGTTTATCTCTTTACAGTGTTTGAAGCATAAAGAAACCTATTTTTTATTCAATTACTCAGCCATAAAAAGGAACAAAATTGGGTCATTTGTAGAGATGTGGATGGACATAGAGTCTGTCATACAGAGTGAAGTAAGCCAGAAAGAGAAAAACAAATATCTCATATTAACGCATATATGTAGAATCTAGAACAATGGTACAGATGAACCTATTTGAGGGCAGGAATAGAGACGTAGACATAGAGAACGGACATGTGGACACGGTGGGGAAGGGGAGGGTGGGATGCATTGGGAGATTAGGATGGACGTATATACACTACCATGAATAAAATAGATAGCTAGTGGGAACAAGCTATAAAGCACAGGAAGCTCAGCTCCGTGCCCTGTGATGACCTAGATGGGTGGGATGGGGGTGGGGAGGGAGGTCCAAGAAGGAGGGGATATAGGTATCCATATAGCTGATTCACTTCATTGTACAGCAGAAGTTAACACAACATTGTAAAGCAATTATACTCCAAGTAAAAAAAAACTATTTTATGTTGTCTTCAAATGTGCATGTACATGGAAAGATATCTATCTCTCCTGCTCTCAAATCCAACATTTACCTGTTTTCTGCTTGAAATTCCCGTTGGCTAATACCTGACCAGGGACCACGAGACTATGGAAAATATTCAAAATGCTTGCTTATGGAAAAATTAAACCAAAACAATTTTAGCCAAGAAGTGAAACCAGGAAGCACATATGTTATATAAATTCCAGGACTTCCCTGGTGGCACAATGGTTAAGAATCCTCCTGCCAATGCAGGGGACAGCCACAGCTACTGAGCCTGTGCTCTAGAGCCCGCGAGCCACAGCTACTGAAGCCTGCGTGCCTAGAGCCTGTGCTCCACAACAAGAGAAGCCACAGCAATAAGAAGCCCGCGCACCGCAACGAAGAGTAGCCCCCGCTCACCGCAGCTAGAGAAAGCCTGTGTGCAGCAAAGAAGACCCAACACAGCCAAAAATAAATAAATAAATTCCAAATACTATGAGTTTTCACAATAAGAGCTGAGGTAAATAGGCCTTTAGTGTGATGTTTCATGTTTCCTTGACTACGAATTAGACTGTTTTGTGTTTTTGCTTGTGTGTTTGTTTGCAGGATGTTCCCCAACCAGAGATTGAATCCAGGCCACAGCAGTGAGAGCACCGAGTCCTAACCACTAGGCCACCAGGGAAGTGCAGAATTAGACTATGTTTAATATTTGCTGTAGTGGTTAAGTGTCAGGGGCTTCAATATCCCCTAGTATCCTTGTATTTTTCTCTGCTACTGTGTTTGGGTATCCCTGGAAATTCATTTATAGGTAGAGTCTGTGTCTGGTATTTGTTTTAATCCACTCTTTTTATACTGGAACCCTGTTGATATGGTGGTCAGGTGTGTGATGGGAAAATGTTCTCATGTTATGATTAAACCTGTTATGTTTTGCGGGGAGAGAATCCCTGGACTATGTATGTCAGAGAGGTTCCTGGCTTTTATTCCTCACCTTTTGTTAGATCAGAAACCTGAAGGGTCAGGAAGTGGTCTGGCTGCCCTTCCCCCAGTCAGATAAGACTTCGGCAAATTAGTTTTCCTTGAGGGATGACCTCAGTTACAGAGAACAGAATGCTTTGTGTGTGCATCAAAACGTTTTCCCCCCATTTCCTGCATGAAGCGTGAGTCCATTGTTCCCAATCTTCCCACTGAGAACTTGCTTGGGCTCCTGTAGGAAAAACTAATGAATTTTGGGGGGCTCCAGAAGACTGGCTCCTCTTAGAGCTTTTAACTCTCAAGCTAGTCTGTACTGTGTATCCAGCAATTCTTCTGTTAAACTTTATGACTTCCTAGAAGTTGCTGGCTCCAGTGGCTTCCGCTTTCAGTAATTCTCTATACTCAACCAACTCTCGTTTGGGGGGCACTGGTTTACCATATAACCTCAAGTATCTTATGGAGGGAATTCCCTGGCGGTCCGGTGGTTAGGACTCCACGCTTCCACAGCTGGGGGCATGAGTTCGATCCCTGTCAGGGAACTAAGACCCCACATGCCATGCGGCATGGCCAAAAAAAAAAAAAAAAAAAAATCTTATGGATCTAAGAAGGGGTGTGGATTTCTGGTTTGTTCAGTACTTTTTTGTTCTAAAAAGGAGAAGCATGAACAGAATCCATCTACTCACCTCTGTTGCTCTATATTTTTCCCTTTTGAGACTAAATCATTTTCACTTATTGATTCTACTGCTAGTGCCCATGCAGTTGTTTTCAAAGTTTTTCTTTTGTGACCAATGACAAAACAATATCATTGGGATCTATTTGGGTTTCTCTCCTCATCTTATAAAAATTCCCTACACTGAACACCTGTTTGTCACCCAAAAGACATTATCCATTGGTTACTTTCTGTGTTACCACTGCAGTATTTGGGGGCAGGATTAACACCCTACCTGAACTGGGATCTGTTGTCCATAGTAATGTTGTCACATTCATCAGAAAACAGAAAAAGGTTTATTACTCGAGTACTTTCAAAGGAGAGTAGAGCAAGGGTAAGTGGGTTCAGATGGCTTGTGCAAAGGAGAATGGGCTGGCCCTTTAATGTGTGTAGGGGTAGAAGCTGCAGGTTTTCAATGTTTGGCCCTCCTACCTGCTGCCACAAAAATAAAAGGCTCATGTGTCAACCTTTGTAAATATTTAACTCACTGTGAGCCAGGCAGGGTGAGCAGGTATCTGAAGCAATTAAGACTCCAATATCAAGTTGAGGCCAATGTCTTTTATTAAAGTTCACTCCTGAGGTTTATTGACTGAATGATGAAACATCTCACTTAAATAAATTAGAATATTAATTGAAAAGCCATGTGTAAGGCACAAGAACATATTACAATTAAGATGACAAAGCCTCGGGAATTCCCTGGTGGTCCAGTGGTCAGGTCTCTGTGCTCTCAATGCTGAGAGCCTGGGTTTGATTCCTGGTTGGGGAACTAAGATCCCACAAGCCGTCTGGCGCGGCTAGAAAAAAAAAAAAAAAGATGACGAATCCTCAAAAAAAAAAAAATTGAGTCTAGTCATCGCAGGGTGTAGTAGAGATACAGGGATGTGTCAGTAGGACCCCAGAATTCTGTTCATATATTTTCAAAATGTTATTTTTTAATTTGTTGTCTCATTTGTTGTGTAATAGGTGGCACCTTGACAGTGCAGCCTACCCACGTGCAGCAAACAGCTCTTTTACAGGAACAGGTCTCTCCCTGGCTGGCTAATAAATAGTCCAAAGCCAAGTGAACATCAGCTACCATGGCTGCCAGGGAGTTGTTCTTCGTGGAAAACATCTAAGACATTAGCTGTCTGCTACATGTATTTTGAGAGTCTTGGACATTTCATGATTGGCATTAATGATGTGCTCGTTGAATGACATCATGTGTGCACAGTTCGGTGTCTGCGTCTCCTATGATAATGAGCATGTGAGTGCAAATGGTAGAAAAATGGCACATTTGTGTTGGGTGGGCCAGGAGGGTTTTGAAGGAGGGTGCCCAAAATGAAATATTGACACACAGGTTGCACAGACTATGGGTGATGGTAGGAGGGGGACCAGGGAGTTGGATATAACAGTGGTGTCCAGAGTGCACTATGACAATAAACCAAAGACCTGTAGAGGTGACCATTCTGATAGAAATGGCTAGTATAGAAGGGCTTCTACTTATAAGGTGCCCGTAAGCCTGATGACCAGAACAAAGTAATAGGCTCCAAAGACTGGTGATTGAATCTAATTAATGGCTCCAACAGGAGGAAGACCTATCTATAAGAAAGCAAGGTGGGGGCTTCCCTGGTGGCACAGTGGTTAAGAATCCGCCTGCCAATGCAGGGGACATGGGTTCGAGCCCTGGTCCGGGAAGATCCCACATGCTGCGGAGCAACTAAGCCCGTGCACCACAACTACTGAGCCTGTGCTCTAGAGCCCACGAGCCACAACTACTGAGCCCGTGTGCCACAATTACTGAGTCCGCACGCCTAAAGCCCGTGCTCTGCAACAAGAGAGCCACTGCAATGAGAAGTCTGTGCACCGCAACAAAGAGTAGCCCCTGCTCGCCGCAACTAGAGAAAGCCCACGCGTGGCAAAGAAGAACAAACGCAGCCAAAAATTAAAAAAGAAAGAAAGAAAGGTGGGACTTCATGGCGGTCCAGTGGTTAGGACTCCATGCTTCCACTGCAGGGGGCACGGGTTCAATCCCTGGTCGGGGAACTGAGATCCCACAGTGTGGCAAAAAAAAAAAAAAGAAAGAAAAAGAAGAAAGCAAGGTGTAAGTGGCCACTATGAGTGTTATAACCTAAGGTCATTAGGAGAGGTCCTCTGAATGTCTTTTTTTTTTTTTTTTTTTTTGTGGTACACAGGGCTATCACTGCTGTGGCCTCTCCCGTTGCGGAGCACAGGCTCCGGACATGCAGGCTCAGTGGCCACGGCTCACAGGCCCAGCCGCTCCGCAGCACGTGGGACCCTCCCAAACCGGGGCACGAACCCGTGTCCCCTGCATCGGCAGGTGGACTCCCAACCACTGCGCCACCAGGGAAGCCCTGAATGTCTTTTTCAAGAGCCCAGTGTTGTGTATTCCCAGAATTCAGTTGATAATATCAATAATTTCTAGGGTGTCTTGGTGGCTCCTTGTATCTTGGGTCGTGGTGAGAGCATAACAAGTAGCCAACAGAGAGCATGAGGGGCCTTATAGAGTCTGTTTGTCAAAAGCTGTAGGAACCCCTTCCTTGCTCTGTAAAGTAAGTCCATCAGTTATATCACCAGTGGTATGTTTTTCCACCTCAGGTGCATCGGTCACTAAGTTAGCTGTGGTAGAGGAGGGAAGTCCCTTGAATTTTGCCTAACCTTTCGATTAGAGGCCACTTGGAACTTCCCTGGTGATCCAGTGGTTAAGACTGTGCACTTCCACTGCAGGGGGCACGGGTTCGATACCTGGTTGGGGAACTAAGATCTCGCATGCTGTGCAACGCAGCTGAAAAAAAGAAAAGATTAGAGGCCACTAAATGGTTATAGATGACCATTTACTCACAGGTCAAATTTAATACCATTAGAGCTCAGGCACAAGTATGTGGTCTTAAAGTTGAATAAATTTATTACCCTGAACAGTGAAATGAGCCTCTTCAGATTAGGGTTTAATGTGTGAAGAGTAAGGATGCCACTGATTTGTACATGGATTTTGTGAGGCAAGTTAATCTCAGAGTTCTTTATGCCAAAGGGGGAAACCTTGGATAAGGAGTTGTTATTGGTGTAATCAAACAGGTGGATCATGGGCAATGGCCAAAGGATCTGTAACAATGTGCAGATGAGTTTGATTCTTGGCAAGGGAATTCTCTACTGCTAGCATGATTGCCTGGAGTTTGACTAATCCATCTGATGCCTGGGTCCAATCTTCCGTCTCGGATGGCCTGTTTGACCTAGAGACAAAATGCAGCATCTCTGCAGTGGACCCCGTCAGGTGTGGTGACGGCACACTCTAGATAAAGTATGTGAGCTACCTGGTCACTAATGTGATCCCAAGTGACTCGCCAAATGGCCAATGTGTCTAGAAAAGAAGTGACCTACTTCAAAACAGATGGCATCCATCAGAGAACAGGGCAACACACTTCCTCCTCTGGATGGGATATGCCAGCAGCACCATGTTTGGCTCTATTCTGTAAATACCAATATATGTTCAAAGAGAAGGCCTCTGGTTAGAAAGCCTGAGGGGCCCTGCATTTATGACCCAATGCCAAATGGGAAGCTGACTTTAAGCGTTCATCAGCTCAGACCCTGGGAGGTCCTCCATTACACAAAGACTCTCAGCTGCCAGCAGTGGGGTCTGTATTTGTGTGCAGTAACAGCTAAGAATAGTTTCTGGCATAAGAATGCCTTAGGTAACTTATGTCCACCATGGAATGTTTAAAGACTCTTGGATGCATAACAGTAGGCTGCTAAAGCCTCTATAATAAAGCAATGTGGGGAGATAATGTTGAGCGTTATTTCGAAAAATACTACAGCTGCTTGTTTCCCACTTCGAGGCCAGTTACTTTTTAGTGTTGTACGAATAAGTAAGCAAGCAGATCTGGTAAACATGTGATGCCTGTGGTCTCAGTGGCTGATGGAATGTGCCTGTGACATGGGTTCTGCCAATTGCTTCTGTCACCCTTGCAACTCACAGCTCCCTGGTGTTGCCTCAGAAGACTATTCCAGAGTGAGACGTGTGTGAATTTCTAAAGATGTTTCCGCGTAAGTAAGCACAGAGTAGGCTTGAGAGGGGGAAAGGGTCTATGGATGGCCGTGAAGGAAATGATACTGATGCACACAAATGAGGATGTCCCCAGGAAGATCCCACCTGGGATACACCTTTATGTTTCAGAACCACATTATTTCAATAGATCTGTCCGAGGAACCCGATTTAAACTCAAAAGAGATCTGGGAACCCTCCCACTTCACTCCTAGTTATATGCATGAGGCGACGGCAGGTGTAGCCCTAGAGGGTGTTTTTTCAATTAAGACAGGGTTGTAAGAAAGGCCTCTTGTGGCCCATGTCCTTTCTTCCTAAGCAAGATCCCACAGTGGTGGAAAAAAAGAGTTGAACACATAATCAAAGTTCAGGAGAGTTTAACATTCTCCTAGCGTATGAAATCGTTTGTTACATAATTTTAAGTATACTTGTTGAGTTTTCACAAATGTATAGTAATACTGTCATCAAAAGATGGAAAATATCCATCACCCCAGAAAGAACACTCTTGTGGTACCCATTTTAATGAAACCCCTTCAATACATAAGGTAACATTTTTTTAAAAAAAAGGAAAAGGTTGGATTTCCTTCACTGTTTTAAACTGCACAGCTGTTACTGTTGTTTCCCACCTGTGAATAGCAAAACAGGCTATGGATTGTGGATCACTGAAACAAAAGAACCCGAGCCACCCGTGCGATGGAAAGACATTGAAAATTTCTCACTTCTCCTTTTAGACTCATTTAGGGTATTACTTAAAATGATATGCTCTCTCTCTCTGCAGGTCATCTCAATTATACCTTGAATGATTTCCTCTAAAGAAGCACAGCTCTTTTTGGTGTTTCCACTGAGAAGTACAGTGGAAACCTACTCATAGAATAAACTCAGGATGGGCTACAATGGTGCAGATATATATAACTCTTTCTCCAATTGAGAAGAACTCCACAGCTTAACGGGGTATACACTGTGTTAGTCTGTACAGCAGTAAAAGGAAAATGCCAAATAGTACAATATTTTGAATATTTATATAAAAGTGAAAGTCCTCTCAAATGATATTAAACACAACCCTAACCCTAACCCTAACCTAGACCGAATGGTGGAAGTATCTGTGCCCAAATCAACAGGAAGTCTGCAGTCCCAGATAACAATGTCCACACTCATGACCACATATTATACAAACAAAATTTGTAATGACTGCAAAAATGAACCACATCCATATCTTTATCTTTATGGGGAATCTTTGTTAGTCAAGGAAAGCAGGATGTTCTATGTTGCCCCCTCTACTTGCACACTCAAGCAGTTCCCGAAGAGTGTTTAATATGTATTACATGGCAGAAACATAAGTGATTAGTAAGGACATCTTCATTCACTGAGCCCCATACCAGGATAGAAGAGACACGTATACACCTCAGCCTTTTATATCACATGTCATTTTTCACTTTCCTTCAAAGCCCTTATTTCCATCTTATAAACCAAAGCTTTACCATTTGTTAACCATCTCTCTTTTCCCACAAAAATATAAGCAACAGGACTGCAAGAAGTTGTTTGTCTCACACAGCTATAACCAAATCATACAGTGCCTTGATTATCTATGCTAAATGAGGTACCTTGACTCTAAACTGCATGGCAATGAGGGATGTTGAAACATTAGCATCAAAAGTATAGTCTCTGAAAGAAAAATACCATATGATATCACATATGTAGAATCTAAAATATGACAAATGCACTTATCTACAAAACAGAAACAGACTCACAGATACAGAGAACAGACTTGTGGTTGCCAAGGGGGAGGGGGTCGGTGAGAAGGGAAGGATTGGTGTTTGGGATTAGCAGATGCAAACTATTATATAGAGAATAGATAAACAACAAGGACCTACTGTATAGCACAGGGAACTATACTCAATAACCTGTGATAAACTATAATGGAAAAGAATATGAAAAAGAATGTCTGTGTGTATACATATATATGTATATATGCAAATAACTTTCCCGTACAGCAGAAATTAACACACTGTAAATTAACTATACTTCAATAAAATAAATTCAAAAAGTAAAATTTCCTTAGTATATGAAAATAAAAAAAGAGTACAGTCTCTGAGAAAGAAAGACACGATTGGAACAGAGGTCCTGTCTTTCTCACCTTCTAGGTTTATGTTCTCACAATTTAACTAAACTTATAGATCTTAGTTGAGTCATAAAGGAGATATTAAAAATATTGTGTGGTATACTAAGAAGTGAATTCATGTGCTTTAACTGAGGTGCTTTATAGTAAATGGTGTGTAATACACTGTGGGAAACACATCAATATTTAGATAACAACTAGGAAAGGCAGAAACTGTTCCATAGGACCGGGAGTTGGCCTGCATTCACTGCAAGGTCCAGTCTTATCCTGTTGAAGAGATAAGGTACACAGTGACCATGACAAATCAAGACAAGAATAAGGGTGTTTTGTAACCATGTCTCTAAAAATGATAAAGGTGACAATTCCAAATTATAGAAATGACCAATATATCCCTCTTCTTACTAATATGACTAATTAGGGCTTCTCATGAATTAAGTTTAGTTCCACTACATTGTTTTTGTCTTCTAGAAAGGTTTACGATTACCAATGACAAAATAAGTTTACCTCCTCATAGCACACAGTACACAAAAACATCTTGGTACCTTGAATAGCAATCGAATCATCCAATATGAGCCAAAATCCTTCAAAACTCCCAGCAACCTTTTATGTTACACCCCGCAGTCATGTGTACTTGTGGTCATTCTGCTTATTAGAATTCATTACACCCGCCTCTTTGACTTTAAGTATGATTCTGAGGATCAATGGAAGGATGACACCGAAAAAACCCATGATCTATGTTTTTGGTATTAAGAATGAACGAGAAATTAGTTTCATGATAAAATTAACTAGAAAAGAATAAAAAATAAAATTTGCCTGAGGGAAAAAATACCTGAACTTATATGTAAACAATAATACTGACTCAATGTATAATGATTAAATGAAGAAAACTGCAAAGATCATTTGAAAACCTATAATTAAAATGAGATATATTAATATATCCTCTCAGGAAATGAAAATTTGTTAGCATATGATGGTTTAGAAAAGTTTCATTTACTGAGAGGATATATTAATATATCTCATTTTACATATGTTTGGCATTTGTTCATCAAAAAAATGTACATACTCTTAATCACATACAATCAAACACAACTGAAAACATATTGAGGGATTATATTTAGCTATAAGTAACAGAAAACACCCAGTCTTCTCCATATGAGAAAGATGCTTATTCTCACACTGAAGGACTGAGTCAAGGCAGCCACTGCACAATGCAGCAGAGAAACAAACTCCCATGTTTCTCTTTTTGGCTGCACCATTGTGAATGTCATGGTGAATCAGGAAAATATACTCACTAGCACTGTTAACAACATAAGGTGTTTCCTATACAAGTTAGACTTTCCACAGACATAGTCTAGAGGACAGGGTAAATACTCCCAACCATGAAAGCCTGAATTAGTTTCCTGGTGGATACATGAGGCCTTACAAAAAAAATCCGAACTCTCATGAATCTTTGAGGTGGAACTAGTGAAGACATCAGTGGAAAGCTACACCTCTACGAAAATGGAAATGAAATAGCTGGTCATCGTTTTGAGTACACTCTTCACTGGAAGGAAAAAGAATCTGGAAAATGGGCTAGAAGATTGCTTTCTCAAAGCTCCTATGTATCTGTCTCTCCCTCTGCTGGCTACAAAGTCTGAGTAATGCCTTCTTTGCTTCTGCCTTTCAAATCTCACGCAAGTAAGGCTATTGGGAAATTCTGACAAGGAACCATTAAGAGGATGGATTCTGGAAAATCTAGTTCCTTAAATTACTCTGGATATCTCCAACTCCAGATTCTTTGTCCCATCACAGGCCCTCTTCTTTTTTTTTCTTTGCCATGCTGCATGGCTTGTGGGATCTTAGTTCCCTGACCAGGGATTGAACCCAGGACCATGCCTGGGTTCACTCAGTGAAAGTGCCGAGTCCTAACCACTGGAGCACCAGGGAATTCCCACAGGCCACTCTTCTTAATTCAAAATCTATTCACCAAATTATAGTCAGAAGGAAAGATATAAAGCAAAGGCCCAAATATGAAAATAATAATTCACAGGAAACTATATTCTTTCATAAATGAGGCATACATAAATATTTATTCAACTGTTTACTAGTATGGAAAATGGAAAAAGACTCTTATACCTGTCACCCTAAAAAAGGAGCTTTTCAGTAAGAAAGGTAGACTATACCTAATAAACTAGAGACATCAAGGAACTTTCACAAGGCCAGTAGGAAAATCCCAACAAATACCACATTGTCATTTTTCAGTGGCCACTTAACACAGAACAAATAAAATGTTATTAAAAAATTAAACCTAACTGCATATTGGAAATAAACTTCAATTTACCCATCAGTTCAAGAGGCTTCAAAATACAAAGAGAAAATATCATTAACTCATTTAACAAAAAAGAACTACCTATTAATCTTATGTATTACTATTGAAAGGCAACTCACAGAATTACCTCACCTCAATCACTGTTTCTAAAAGTAATTGGTAGGCAGGTATAAAATAAGCTACAAGGATATATGGTACAAACAAGGTTTACAGTCAATATTTTATAATAACTACAAATGAAGTATAACCTTTAAGAATTGTGAATAACTATATTGTATGCCTGTAACGTATAATATTATACAGCAACTATACTTCAATAAAAATAAAATAATAAAAACAATAATTGGTAAAAATCCACAGTCCAATGATGTCCTTTAAGAAAGAGGCTTAGCAAACATATTTAAATTTTTATAATTCTTTCATATTGAAATTTTTCTTATGCTTTATACATAGATTAATTTCCAGCAAGTTTTCTAACGTTACCCACATTTTTTTTCTTTTCCATGAGAGTTTTAACATGTAGGGATGGGGTCAAATGAAGTCTTTCCCACGTTGTTTACATTCAAGAGTATCCAGTGACTCCTTTCATGCCTTTGGGATGAACTGGGACCACTAGTCTTTCCCACATTCTTCACGTCTATGGTTTCTCTCTAGTGTGAAGTCTCATATGTCTTTGAAAGTTTGTGTGATAAATGAAGGCTTTCCCACATTTATCACATTTAAAGGGTTTCTTTCAGGACTTCCCTGGTGGCACAGTGGTTAAGAATCCACCTGCCAATGCAGGGGACACGGGTTTGAGCCTTGGTCCAGGAAGATCCCACCTGCTGCGGAGCAACTAAGCCCGTGTGACACAGCTACTGAACCTGCTCTCTAGAGCCCACGAGCCACACTACTGAAGCCCACACACCTAGAGCCCATGCTCTGCAACAAGAGAAGCCACTGCAATGAGAAACCCGTGCACTGCAATGAAGAGTAGCCCCTGCTCGCCACAACTAGAGAAAGCCCACGTGCAGTAACAAAGACCCAATGCAGTAAAAAATAAAAGAATAAAAATGTTTTAAAAAATAAATAAATAAAATAAAGGGTTTCTCTCCAGTATGAATTCTTTCATGTACTTGCACATAACTGGAACAACTGAAGCCTTTACCACATATTTTACATTCATAGGGTTTCTCTCCAGTGTGTCTCCTTTCATGTATTTGAAATGAACTGGGAGAAAAGAATGTTTTCTCACATTCCTTACATTTATAAGGTTCATCTCCACTGTGAATGATCATGTGTGCTCAGAAGCTAGAAAGAGAAAGGCTTTCCCACACTGCTTACATTCATAGGGTTTCTCTCCTTTGTGAGTCCTCTTGTGTGTATGTAAGGAACTCTGGTATCTGTAGGCTTTCCCACATGCCTTACATTGATAGGGTTTCTCTCCAGTATGAATTCTTCCATGTCTTTGAAGAGAACTGGGGCAGCTGAATGCTTTGGTATGTTTTTTACATTCATATGGTTTCTCGCCACTGTGATTTCTTTCATGTATTTTGAAACCTAGATGAGAATTGAAAGCTTTACCACATTCGTTACATTTGTAGGGTTTCTCTCCAGTGTGATTTCTTTCATGTATTTTTAAACCTCAAAGGGAAATATAAGCCTTACTACATTGCTTACATTCATAGAACTGCTCTACTGTGTCAGTTCTGTCATGTGTTTGATATCTATAGGCTCTTCCAGAGTGTTTACAATGATAGGGTTTCTCTTCAGTGTGAGTTCTTTCATGCACTCAAAGTGTAACTGGAGGGCTTCCCTGGTGGCGCAGTGGTTGAGAGTCCGCCTGCCGATGCAGGGGACACGGGTTCGTGCCCCGGCCGGGGAGGATCCCACGTGCTGCGGAGTGGCTGGGCCTGTGAGCCATGGCCGCTGAGCCTGCGCGTCCGGAGCCTGTGCTCAGCAGCGGGAGAGGCCACAGCAGTGAGGGACCCGCATACCGCACAAAAAAAAAAAAAAAAAAAAAAAGTGTAACTGGAACAACTGAGGGCTTTCCAACATTCCTTACATTTATAAGGAGCATCTCCAGTATGTGTTATCACGTGTCTTCGAAGGGTTTTGAGACACATAATAAAAGCTTTCCCACAGTCTTTAAATTTATACATTTTCTCTCCATTGTGATTTTTCATGTTTTTTAAAACACTGCAGATAACTAAAGGCTTTCCCACATGCCTTACATTTATACGTCTTCTCTCCATATTTCTGATACTCATATGGTTTGTGTTCAGTGTGACATGTCATATGTCTATTAAGGGATGAATGACATGTAAAGATTTTTTCACATGCACCACATTCATGTGGTTTTACTCCAGTAGTTTTCTTGTTCAGACTGAGATTTGGAATAAGGCTGAAGTTTTCTCCACATGGACTACCCTCTTTATTTTCACAGAGTGCCTCAATTATATGACTTCTGTAAATAATGAGAAGCACACTGTTAATTATTTCTTTATTAATGATTTTATACTTATTATATTTATTATGATTTATAGGGATAGTGTAGAGTTTCTCCCTTGCCTGAATTGTCTGAAATTGAATATACTGAATGCTCTGCAAGAGAACTTCACCCTTGAGACTATTTAAATGGTAACATTCATAGGTAGGGTTTACTAATACTGTTTCCAAGAGAAATATTTTGCAAACACTGAATGACTATGTCACATTTCAGACAGTATTTTGGGGAAATTTTTTCTTTCTTTTGTTTTTGTTTTTGAAAAATTTCTAATAAATACATTTAAAGCAGGGATTATTTGTTGTTTGCTTCTATTTATTTACTTATTTATTTAACATCTTTATTGGAGTATAATTGCTTTACAATCGTGTGTTAGTTTCTGTGTTTACTTTTTAAAAAATATCATAACATACTAGGATGCTCACATGAGATACTGCTTCTCATTATGAGTGCAACTCAGCTTAGTTTTCTCTCCTGGTTTTTGTACTGATCTTCAATGACATGATCTTCCCATGTTTTCCCTAAAATGTAGACCCAGAAAAATAATTCCAAAGTATTAGAAGTTACAGAAAAACTATTAGAGTCTAGGTCCATGCCTAGAGCTGTGACCATGTCTAGTTTACTTACCAACATTCTTCCTTTTCCACGTTCCACATCTTGGAACAACGTCGGTGGGCAAGAAAACTCATTCTCAAATTGACAAAGTGAAGGAATGTTGTCATCCTTACCTATTGAGGCCAGGTTCCAGAAGATTTCCAGCATCACATCTCTGTAGTTTCTTCTGTGAAGGATCCAGTAAAGCCCACTCTTTCAGGGTGAAGTTCACAGCCACATCCTCAAAAGCTACTGAGTCCTAAAAATATCCCAAATAAATGTACAGTCAGATGTATGACACTGACAGCACTAGACATCTATACTCCATCTATAGGAGGGTTATGTGTGAGTCTGTCTTCTCCAAACATTTATCTATGACTTTTATCTAACTATGATCATCAAAATCTTACTCTCTGTCCACACTTACTCCTTCGTAAGTTTTTTGGTTTTTTTTTTTCCCGCCATGCTGTGCAGCGTGCAGGATCTTGGTTCCCCGACCAGGGATCAAACCCGGGCCCCCTGCAGTGGAAGCACAGGGTCCTAACCACTGGGCCAATAGGGAAGTCCCACTCCTTTTTAGAGTTTAATGGCACCATGAGCACATGCAAATTATTTACACATTTTTACTGTGATCACATTTTTTCTCTCTAACATCTCATTTCTCTCTAACAGCATGGTGCGCAGCATGTTGGGAAATGGTTGGGAAATGCTATAGGAATGAAACAAATATTATCACTTTAAGACCGCTAATTCCTTGTGAGAAAGATTCTTTCATCTTCTTCCTTACCACCCCACCATTCACAGCACTCCATTAGGCAAAGGGTCAAATCTGCATGAGGTTTCAATAAATAAAAACACAGTGAAGAACTGGAAGCTTTTTCTTCTAGTCCCATGACCCAACATGCGAGTCCAGGAGGCCTGTAGAAATCAAACTTGTAAAAAAGCCCAGCTGGTCACACTGTCCTAAAGTCATCCAGGCCATTAGAAGTAATCAGAAGCAGCTGCCTGAATGTAAATATTCCTGTGGGGAAGTGTTGCTTTTAACTTGTGTAATATTTGTCACAGACACAATTCTTCACTTTTTCCCCCGATTTGATAGGTTAAAACATTATTTGAAACTTAGAGCTCAGACATGAGGAAGAGGCATGACAACTTAGAATGAAAGAATCCCTAAACTCATGTGCCTCGGGGCTGCTTCCAGGCATTTTTTAGAACAGCTAATGAGATGATGTACCAAAAGGTCTCTTTCCAGTCAATCCTGAATGGTGCACCCTGGTCCTTGTTGCACTTGAGGAAAAGGTTAAGAGCTGTAGATTGCAAGTTCACTGAAGTCCACAATGGCTTGATTGTAAATTAGCCCACGATTATAAAATATTTAAAAATGTCAGCAATGCTTTCCTCCAAAAGAATATAAAATCTCCATCCTCCAATTTCAGGAAGAAGCTATTCCCAACCAGCCAATGTTGATGGTGTCCTGCTAACTTCCAGTCTGGAATTTAGGGAACTTAGAATATGTCATTCTCGGTCTCACTAGAAGAAAATGAAAGACCTTGAAATGAACAACCCTTCTTAGATCCATGTGTGCATTGAGGTCAAAGGGCAAGCCAGTGTCTCCAAAATTGGGAAAGAGAAAAGGAAGATGGAATTTTGAAATGTGCCCCAAATATTGTTCCTAATAAAGCCTATACTGACAAAAAAGTCTATTTATTTACTAGGCCAGAATCTAATACAAAGACAAAAACCCCCCCCAAAAAAGACAGAATACAACATCCATGAACCCCAGGATAATGTTCTTGAACAGAATGCTTAAAATACAGATAATGCTAATACCTGAAGGAAAAAACGGAAAGAAACAGAAAAAATAAGTGAATTAATAAACACCAAAATTTTGGACTTCCCTGTTGGTGCAGTGGTTAAGAAACTGCCTGCCAGTGCAGGGGACATGGGTTTGAGCCCTGGTCCGGGAAGATCCCACATGCAATGGAACAACTAAGCCAGTGTGCCACAACTACTGAGCCTGTGTTCTAGAGCCCACGAACCACAACTACTGAGCCTGCGTGCCATAACTACTGAAGCCCGGGGGCCTAGAGCCCGTGCTCCACAAGAGAAGCCACCGCAATGAGAAGTCTGCGCACTGCAACGAAGAGTAGCCCCCACTCCCCGCAACTAGAGAAAGCTCGAACTCAGCAACAAAGACCCAACGCAGCCAAAAAATTAATTAATTAATTAATTAATTAACCCAGAAAAAAACAACAACACCAAAATTTCCTAAAATTAATGACAGACTGCAAACTGTAGATATAGAAACACTAAATATGAAAACATCAGAAGTGCACACCCAAGTACAGTAGACCCTTGAACAACATGGGTGTGAACTGTATGGGTCCACCTATATGTATATTTTTTCAATAAATATACAGTCAGCCCTCCATACTTATGGATGTGCATCCCATGAATACGGAAGGCCAACTATGGGACTTGAGCATTCATGGATTTCAGTATCCGTGGCAGATTCTGGAACCAATCCCTCAAGGGCACCAAGGGACGACTATATATCATATTCAAACTAGTGAAAAATCAAAGACAAAAAGGATGTATTGAAAGAAGCCAGAGGGGAAAACACTTCTTAGGTTCAGAGAAACAAAAATTTGAATTAATCAGACTTCTTTTCAGACGTTGTGCAAACAAGAACAGAATGGCACAAAATATTTAA
Organism: Lagenorhynchus albirostris; assembly: GCF_949774975.1. Lineage (NCBI taxonomy): Eukaryota > Metazoa > Chordata > Mammalia > Artiodactyla > Delphinidae > Lagenorhynchus > Lagenorhynchus albirostris. The sequence continues at coordinate 161,283,815 of NC_083097.1, read as the reverse complement.
AGTTTTGAAATTAAAAAAAACACTCTCCTAGAACTTTTAAAAATTAATTAATTAATTTCTGGCCGTGTTGGGTCTTCATTGCTGTGCGCGGGCTTTCTCTAGTTCCGGCAAGCGGGGGCTACTCTTCATTGCGGTGCGCGGGCTTCTCATTGTGGTGGCTTCTCTTGTTGCGGAGCACAGCTCTAGGTGCATGGGCTTCAGTAGTTGTGGCACGCAGACTCAGTAGCTGTGGCTCGCAGGCTCTAGAGCGCAAGCTCAGTAGCTGTGGCACACTGGCTTAGTTGTTCCATGGCATGTGGGATCTTCCTGGACCAGGGCTCAAACCCATGTCCGCTGCATTGGCAGGTGGATTCTTAACCACTGCACCACCAGGGAAGCCCACTCTCGTAGAATTGTGTCAAGCAAAATCATTCTTCAAAAATAAAGAAGAAATAAGGGGGACTTCCCTGGTGGTCCAGTGGCTAAGACTCCATGCTCCCAATGCAGGGGGTTTGGGTTCAATCCCTGGTCAGGGAACTAGATCCCACATGCTGCAACTAAGAGTTTGTATGCTGCAACTAAAGATCCTGCATGCCACAACTAAAGATCCTGTATGCTGCAATGAAGATCCCACGTGCTGCAACTAAGAACCGACGCAGCCAAGTAAATAAATATTTTTAAAAAAAGAATAAGGACCTTCTGAGACAAAAATTGAGGGAATTTGTCATTAGTACACCTACTTTGAATGAACGTTCAAAAATTCATCAGAAAAAATGTAAATGACAACAGTGGAGGATTATAAAAGGAATAAAGGATGGTAAAGTATCTTTGAGATTTACTGTCATTAATGTAACAGATGGTACTTTTTTAAAAATAATATTAGCAACAATGTATTTGGTAATAATAAGCTTATAGATAAGTGAAATAAATGACAGCAATATGACAAGGGACAGGGGAGGGGGAATTGGGAACAATGTGGTATGAGCTACCTGTACAACCAGTGAAATGGTATAATGGTACAGACACACCTTGAAGTTATTTTGGGCGTGGTTCCAGACCACCGTGGTAAAATGAATATTGCAGTGAAGTCATTAACATGAATTTTTTGGTTTCCCAGTGCATATAAAAGTTATATAAACACTATACTGTAGGGAATTCCCTGTTGTCCAGTAGTTAGGACTTGGTGCTTTCACTGCCAAGGGCCCAGGTTTAATCCCTAGTCGGGTAACTAAGATCCCACAAGCTGCGTGGTGTAGCCAAACAAACGAACAAATGAAAAACTATACTGTAATCTGTTAAGTTGCAATAACATTATGCCTAGAAAAAATGAACATACCTTAATTAAAAGATAATGGTGTTAGGGCTTCCCTGGTGGCGCAGTGGTTGAGAATCTGCCTGCTAATGCAGGGGACACGGGTTCGAGCCCTGGTCTGGGAAGATCCCACATGCTGCGGAGCAACTATGCCCATGAGCCACAACTACTGAGCCCGTGCGTCTGGAGCCTGTGCTCCACAACAAGAGAGGCCACGATAGTGAGAGGCCCGTGCACTGCGATGAAGAGCGGCCCCTGCTTGCCACAACTAGAGAAATCCCTCGCACAGAAACGAAGACCCAACACAGCCAAAAATAAAAAAAAAGAAAAAGAAAAAGATAATGCTGTTAGAAAAATGGTGCCAATAGCTTGCCTGCCAGAGTTGCTACAAATGCAATATCTGCAAAGTGTAATAAAGCAAAGCACAGTAAAATGAGGTATGCCTATACTTGACAGAGAATGTGGCTTAGTTGTAAATGTACACTGCAAACTCAAAGGCAACCACAAAAAATATTTTTAAAAAATGTGTTATTGATATGTTAAGAGCAGATAAAAAAAATGAATCATGTAAATTGCTCAATTAAAGCCAGAGAAGGCAGGAAAAAGGTGGAAGACAGAAACAAAAAACAGGGACTTCCCTGGTAGCGCAGTGGTTAAGAATCCACCTGCCAATGCAGGGGACACGGGTTTGAGCCCTGGTCCGGGAAGATCCCACATGCCATGGAGCAACTAAGTCTGTGCTCTAGAGCCTGCAGGCCACAACTGCTGAGCCTGTGTGCCAAAACTACTGAAGCCTGCGTGCCTAAAGCCAGTGCTCCACAATAAGAGAAGCCACTGCAATGAGGAGCCTGCGCACCGCAACGAAGAGTAGCCCCTACTCGCCACAACTAGAGAAAGCCCGTGTGCAGAAGACCCAACACAGGCAAAAATAAATAAATAAAAATTAAATGAACAAACAAACAAAAACAAGGGCAAGAAAGAGAAAACAGTAACAGGTGTGGTAAATATTCATCTGACCTGATCAACAACTTTCATCATCAATGCTCTCAATACAGTTGAAAGACAGATGCAGTAATATCAGATTTAAAAAATCACAGTTATATGTTGCCTATAAGAAACCCACTTTAGGGATTTCCCTCGTGGTCCAGTGACTAAGACTCCATGCTCACAATGCAGGGGGCCCGGGTTCGATCCCTGTTCAGGGAACTAGATCCAACATGCTGCAACTAAGAGTTTGCAGGCCACAACTAAAGGTTCCACATGCTGCAACTAAAAGATTTGGCATGCCACAACTAAAAACTCTCACATGTTGCAACTAAAGACCCCGCATCCCACAACTAAAGATCCCGCATGCTGCAATGAAGATCCCATGTGCTGTAACTAAGACCAGGCGCAGCCAAATAAATATTAAAAAAAAGAAATCCACTTAATTTTATTTATTTATTAGTTTTTTAATTTTTTAATTTTTGGCTGCATTGGGTCTTCATTGCTGTGTGCGGGCATTCTCTAGTTGTGGCGAGCAGGGGCCACTCTTCCTTGCGGTGTGTGGGCTCTAGGTGCATGGGCTTCAGTAATTGTGGCATGTGGGCTTAGTAGTTGTGGCTCACAGGCTCTAGAGCGCAGGCTCAGTAGTTGTGGCGCACAGGCTTAATTGCTCTGCGGCATGTGGGATCTTCCTGGACCAGGGCTCGAACCTGTGTCCTCTTTATTGGCAGGGGGATTCTTAACCACTGCGCCACCAGGGAAGCCCAAGCAACCCACTTTAAATATATAAAAACTCAGATGAAAGGTAAAGGAATGGAGAAAAATGTCCCACGCCAACACTAATGAAGGAAAGCTGGTGTAGGCATATGAATTTCAGACAATGCAGATTTCAGACCAAGGAAAACTCACAGATGAAGAGGGCATTACATAAAGACAAAGGGGCCCATTCTCCATGAAGGCATAGCAATCCTTCATGTGTACATGCATAACAACAGAGGGGCATTAGAATGCAAGGAGAAAGGAGCTGATAGAATGCAAGGAGAAACAGATGAATCCACTACTATAGTGGAAGACTTCAATGCCCCCTTACCATAAATTATAATTTCCAACAGGAGAAAATCAGGACAGTTAAACTGATCAGCACAATAAAACAACTAGATTTAACTGTGATCTATGGAATACTTAAGGCAATAACAGCAGAATATACATTCTTTATAAGTTCACATGGAACGTTCACCAAGACAGACTACATTTTGTAACACAGAACACACCTTAATAAACTGAAAGAAAAGAAACCATATGAAATATGCTCTCAGTCCACATTGACATATTCTAGAGATAAATGACAGGAAGATAGCCGGAAACCCCTAATATACATGGCAATTCAATAACAGAATTCTAATAATACGTGGAATCACAGAAGAAGTCTCAAGAGAGACTATTTTGTGACTAAAGAAAATGAAAATACACCTTATTAAAGGCTGTGGGATGCAGCATAACTAATGTAAAGAGGGAAGTTTAGGCTATCAAGTTTCTAGGCTACACGAGAAGTTTCTAGGCTACACTAGAAAAACCCAAAAATCTATATTCAATAACGTAAGCATCTAACTGAGGAAGCAATAAAAATAACAGCAAATTAAAATGGGAGTAAGCAGAAGAAAAGAAACATTTAAAGTTAAAAGAGGAATCAGTGTAATTATGGGAAAGCAATAGAGAAAATTAACAAAACCAAAAGCTGGTTCTTTGAAAGATTAATTTAATAAAATTGATAAACATCTAGTCAAGATTACCAGGCAAAGACGGAAGACAGAAATTATTAATATCAAAAATGAAAGGAGAGGGAAATAAAAAATGAAAAAAGATTTGATACAATCTAACATCCACTATGACAATAAACTAATAATAGAAGGGAACTCTCTGTTCTTAAAAAAAAAATCTACACAACACTTGTAGTTAATATTGTACTTAATGATAAGAAACTGGATGCTTCACAGGGAATATAAGAACAGGGCAAGGAAGCATCTATCCAACATTGTACTGGAAGCTCTGGCCAATGCAGTAAGACATGAAAAGAAAATAAAAGGTACATAGACTGGTAAGCAAGAAATAAGACTGTCTTTGTTCTATATGACATGATTTTCTATGTAAAACATCTGATAGCATCCACAACAAACAGACATAACTCTGGGAATTAATAAAAGTGTACAGCAAGGCTGAAGAATATAAATATCAATTGCTTTCCTGTAAACACACAAAAAATGTATTCAACTGATCTTTGACAAAGAAGTAAAGGCAATTCAACGGACACAAGAAAACCTTAAAGAAATAGTTATGGAAATAACAGATAGCCACATACAAAGCACACACACACTCACATATGTACATACAAAAGGAAGGTAAACACAAGCCTTTCACAAAAATTAACTCAAAATAGATCAGAGATCTAAATGTGAAAAGCAAAAGTAAAAAATCCTAGATATAACATAAGAGAAAATCTAGGTGACCTTGTCTGTAGTGATGACTTTTCAGATACAACACCAAAAAAACAAAAAGTCCATAAAGAAAAAAAATGTTATACTTCTTTAATATGAAAAACTTGTGTCCTGGGAAAGTGTTAAGACAGGTCACAGACAAGGCTAAAATCTTTGTAAATATCTGATAAGTGACTGGTATCCAAAATATACAAAGAACACAAACTCAACAGTAAAAATACCAACAACCCAGTTAAAAATGGGCTAAAGATCAGAACAGACACCTCACTAAAGAAAATACACAAATGGGAAATAAGCAGTATGAAAACATGCTCAACATATGTTCTTGGAGAATTACCAAAAAAGAGAGAGAAAGAGATGTCCCTACACACTTATACATGGCTAAAATGAAAAGACTCAGAACACCAGATACAGCCAAGACGTGAAGCTGCGGGTAATTCTCATTCACTGTTGGTGGGAACAGAATTTGGTATGCCTACGTTTGAAGTTAGGAATTTTATGTCAAAACTAATTATACTCTTATATAGTAAGATCCAGCAATCACACCTTGGTATTGACCTAAATGAGCTGAAACCTTATATTCACAAAAAACCTGCATATGAATGTTTGTATGTACTTTATATTCATAATTGCAAGAGTTAGAGGTAAGCAAGATATTCTTCAAGAGTCGAATGGATAAACAATCAGTGGCATATCCATACGATAAAATATTGTTCAGTTAAAAAAAAAAGAAATGAGGTATCAAGCCATGAAAACACATGGAGGAAACACAAAAGCATATTGCTAAGTGAAGGAAGACAATCTGACAAGGCTATATGCTGTATGATTTCAAATGTAAGACATTCTGAAAAAGACAAAATTACAAGCTAGTAAAAAGATCTTTGGTTGATAAGGACTTGGGGGTTGGAGGGAGGAACGGATGAACCAACAGGTGGAGCTTAAGGGATTTGACGGAAATGAAACTACTCTATATACTACAGAAATGATGGATATATGTCATTAAACGTTTGCAACCCAGAGAGCATATAACACAAATAGTCAAGAATAATGTAAATTGTGGACTTTAACACACGAATATGGGTTCAGTAATTGTAACAAATGTACTGTAGTAATACAAGATGTAAAAAGTAGTGCAAACTGTGTGGATGCAGAGGGGTTATTTTTCTACTAAGGAAAAGAAGAATTACAGGAACACAATATTCAATAGATAAAGGAATCCAAAGGAAAGAAAGCAAATATTTGAATCAGCTGAGATAAGCACACCACTTCCCTACAGTTCAAAACAAAAACCCACATTCAGAAAGTTAAACATGTTCTTAAAATTGTGGTCCAGACACTCCTGACTGAGATAGAACCCCTAGAAGTGAGTCTGTCCCTGGTGAAGAAGGGTAGGGACCCAAAAATAAAACTCTGGCAGCAGTACATACTCTTCTCTTGCCTGGCGGTATGCAAGCCCTTCCTCCCCCAGGCTTCCATTCTCACAAGTGAGGATTTCTCAGCAGGTTCCAACCCAAATGAACTCCCAAATTCCTAAACACTTTGACAAGGAGACAGAACACCAACCTCCACAGACTACCCTGTGCACAAATTACACTGAATGCACCGACATTATGGATGCAACACTCAAAAAAATAATGTCTAAAAATGTCTAGGTCTAAAGAAACCACAACTACAACCCCCTCGCCCCCATGTGCACTTGCTTTCCCAGATTTCCAGGGCTCTGTAGTTTCACTCCTTCCATGGTGGGTGCGACCAGGTAGGAGGTAGGCTCCCCAAGAAGAACCAACTGGACCTTCAAGTACTTCCCTTTGCAGACTTAAGGAGGCATTAACTTGGGTCGCTGACCACAGTCCTCTACACCCCACTGGAGTTGTTTGGGACCTACTTTTATATTTTAAATGACACAAACCCAGTGTTTGAACAATCCAGCAAAATCATTCAAACCCAGTATTTTTGCAGAAAGGAAGGAAGAAAATCATAAGGCACTTTTACTAGTTCAACCAGAAAACTCCAAATATCTATTTATTTGTAAAAGAAGATGTCAGTTAATTATCATTTTCATGGTAATACACTGTTTTGTAAATAATTAACCACACTTGAACACTTCTGATTTTCAAGTCTAAGTCCTGGAATTCCTATTGAAATCATCCAAAAATAAAGTACGCACCTCAGAAACTTACTACCCATTCTCAGGGGAAGAAAAAAGTGAAACCACAATCCTTTCCTTTTTTGAGAAAAGAAAGCATAAAGCGCTTTTATTGCAATAATAAAACTTGAAACTCATATGTAGTGTAGGGGGTGGGGATAGGGGTGGAGGAGTAGGCAGAAATTTCTCTCACCAAATCGCTACACCGGACAGCAAAGGGGTGAGGGGGGGAAGGCAAAGCCAGGAAACTCTGAGATCAGCAGGCGGAGATGAGCATCAAAAAACAAGAGATGCTGAAGCTGTGATGACCAACATCATTTTCTTAAGACAACACTCAAGGATTTGTCATGATGGCTGGGGTTTCATGGGTGTTAAGTGTCTACAAACAGCAACCTCAATTTAACTTTGAATTAAAGTTCTTAAAATTTACAAGTGGAGCTTGGATAGCTATGAGATTACAAAAATCCTGAATATCCATTAGAAAAACTACAGGATGAAAAAAAAAAAAAGCCAGGCCCTGAAGAAGGCTTCAGAGGTCCCTGCTGGCCCAGGGACAGACACCTGTAGTGTCCAACATCTCAGTGAAAACGATCTGCTTTCAAAAGGCAGAGGGTTTAAGGGGAGGGTGAAGGTGGGGCAGTGGAGGCAAAGACTCTCCCCCTTCCCACTTTAGTGAAACCACAATTCTTAACAAATGGAATGTAATCCTGGGATATTTTCTTTTGGCTTAAATTCACCTCTTTCTTGCCTCTTCGAAAATCTCTTACATTGTCTTTCAAGCTCTATAAATTAGATACATTTCACCTCTATTGAAAGAGAGACTTAAATAATAAATCTTTTCAAGGTGACAAACTCAGAGGGGGTAGTTCTTACAGGACAGTTCGCCCAGGAAAGTTCTAAAGAAGAACCTCATCAAAGGATTTCCCATAGGATGTTTGTCCCTAGAAAATAAATTTGGAGAAAAGATTTCATACAACAAATTCCAGGTGGTTATTCTCTGCTTTCCTCTCACGTAAAATACCCACAGACAAAAAAAAAAAAAAAAGCCAACCATGGCTCAGTGTTAAAGGATATACAGTTAAAATACTGGACCTCTTTGAGATGAACCCCGAAAATGGACAGTTGGTAATGCTGTTGTGAGTCAGTGTGGTGAAGAGTGTTTTGGGAATGCGGGGAGCGATCTGGAAATTTAGGCATTTGTTGCCAGCTACTCTGGGGGGACAGCATCGTGGATTTGAAATCTTGCTTCCCAAACAGTTGGAAAACACAGGAGGAAAGTGGTCCCCGTGTCAAAAAGGAGAGGCTGGGAACCCACAGACCACAGATCCTTCCATGCACGAACCCCTGGAGACCTAGTCAGTACTGTCCCCTGATGACCCTCCCCGTGGTCACCGCACAATCTGAGGGATACGCGGGGCTGCGGGCACAGAGCTGCCCAGAGAGGCCCCGGGGTCAGGGCCCCAGTCGCCGCGCGCAGGCCCCGCTACCGGCCCCGCCCCCACGCTGCGAGCCGGAGGGAATGAGGTCTGAGCGGCGCCGCAGGGGTGGACTCGGTCCGCAGACTCGGGAGTTGACCGCGGGGAGGCCCGGGTCCCGCCACGGCCGGTTCCAACCAGCCTCTCCTCTCCGTCTCCGCACGCCAAGGGGCAGCACACGCACCATTTCTAGGTTTCCTGGGTCCCTCCTAACGACCAGTGCAGATCACAGCGCTACAGAGACTGTGGCAAAGGAACTAGCAACGGTGAAGGGCACAGAAGAGTCGACCCTGGGGTGGGCCAAAGCGAGTGGATAAAACCAAGTCGGGAAGCTGTGTAGCACCACTCACCTGGCCCACCGGCGCCCCTGATTGGATAGACGTATGCTGCACCCCTTGGAGAAAGCTTTGCTCTGCAGAATTCTCTGTGGCCTGTGGGGAGAGCCTGTCTCCACATGGCACATTTGATTTTTTTTAAAAATTTATTTATTTGGCTGCCTGGGGTCTTAATTGCCGCATGCGGGATCTTCCGTTGTGGCATGTGGGCTCTTTCATTGCAGCTGCGTGGGCTCTGTGTTGCAGCGTGCGGGCTTCTCTCTAGTTGTGGTGCGGGGGCTCCAGAGCGTCTGGCCTCTGTAGTTGAAGCACGGGCTCTCTAGCTGTGGCATGCAGGCTCAGTTGCCACGCGGCATGTGGGATCTTAGTTCCCGGACCAGGGATGGAACCCGCGTCCCCTGCATTGGAAGGTGGATTCTTAACCATTGGACCACCAGGGAAGTGCGGGTACATTTGATTTTAAACCGAACTTTTATCTGGTCTGGGCTACTTTTGATTGTGGTAATATACATGCAATAAAAATTTACATTGTCATTATTTTTAAAGTATATGGGTAAACATTGTGAAATACATTAACATTGTGAAACCAACCTCCGGAACTATTTTCGTCTTCCAAAACCACAACTCCATACCCACTAGACAACAACTCCTCATTCTCCCGGTCACCCAGCCCCTGGCCAAAAGCCATTCTACTTTATGTCTTTATGAATTTGACTATGCCAGGTAACTCATACAAGTGGAATCATACTGTTTCAACTTTTTTGACAGGCTGATTACAATTAGCATAATGTCCTCAAGGTTCATCCATGTTGCAGCAGGTGTCAGATTTGCTTTCTTTTAAAAGCCTAACAACACTCTGATGTGTGTATGTGCCTCATTTCTTTGATCCATTCAACCATTGATGGATGCTTGAGTTACCTCCACCTTTTGGTTATTGGGAATAATGCTGATATGAACACAATTGGATATGTATCTTTCAATTCGAGTCACTGCTTTCAATTCTATTTCAATTCCCTGAAGTAAATTTGCCAGATGGTAACTCAGTTGAATTTTTTTGAGGAATCGCCTTGTTGTTTTTCATACCATCAACAAGATTTTATATTCCCAATAACAGTGCACAAGGGTTCTGAAGGGTGTTTTCACTTTCTGGATGGTTATCTTTGAAGCACAAAAGTCATTAATTTTTTTCTTCCAGTTTCATTGAGATATAATTGATATACACCACTGTGTAAGTTTAAGGTATACAGCATGATTTGACTTACATTCATCTTGAATCGATTATCACAATAAGTTTGGTAAACATCAATCATTACATGTAGATACAAAATTAAAGAAATAAATTTTTTTCTTTGTGATGAGAACTCTTGGATTTACCCTCTTAACAACTTTCATCATATATATCATATATTTATCTATTGTATATTACATTCCTAGTAATTACTTATAACTGGAAGTTTGTACATTTTGACTACCTTCGTCCAATGACGCCTCCCCCATCCCTACACCCCTGCATCCCCCACCTATGGTAACCACAAATCTGATCTGTTTTTCTGTGAGTTTGTTTGTTTTTGAAGTATAATTTACCTACAACACTATGTTAGTTCCTGTTATGCAACATACTGATAGATATTTCTATACATTTCAAAAGGATCACTGTAAGTCTAATTACCAACTGTCGCCATGCAAAGATTTTACATAATTATTGGCTGTACATTTCATACCAGTGACATTTATTATTACTATTTTTTAAATTATCTCCCCTCTCTCTTTTTTTTAAAGATTTTTCTTTTGTGATGTGGACCTTTTTTTTTTTTAAAGTCTTTATTGAATTTGTTACAATACTGCTTCTGTTTTATGTTTTGTTTTCTTGGCTGAAAGGTATGTGGGATCCTAGCTCCCTGATCAGGGATCGAAACTGCACCCCCTGCATTGGAAGGTGAAGTCCCAACCACTGGACCGCCAGGGAAGTCCCTATACCAGTGATATTTATTTTGTAACTTAAAGTTTGTACCTCTTAATCTCCCTCACCTATTTCTCTCCTCCCCTCACTTCCCTCCCCTCTGGCAATCACCTGTTAGTACCTGTATCTATGACTCTGTTTTTGTTTAGTTATGTTTGTTCATTTGTTTTTTAGATTTCACATATAAGTGAAATCAGAGTATTTGTCTTTCTGTGTCTGACTAATTTCACTTAGCATAATACCCTCTAGGTCCATCCATGTTGTCTCAAATGACAAGATTTAATTCCCTTTTTGGCTGAGTATTATTTCATTTTACATATATATACAGTCTTCTTTATCCATTAATCTATTGATAAGTACTTAGGTTGCTTTCATATATTGGCTATTGTAAATAATGCTGCAATGAACATATGGGTGCAAATATCTTTTTGAATTAGTATTTTCACTTTCTTTGGATAAATACCCAGGAATGGAGTTGCTGCATTGTATGGTAATTCTATTTTTAATTTTTTGAGGAATCTTCATACTGTTTTCCATAGCAGCTACACCAATTTACACTCCCACCAACAGCACACAACAGTTCCGTTTTCTCCATGTTATCACCAACACTTGTTATTTGTCGTTTTGAAAATGGTCATTCTGAAAGGTGTGTGGTGATATCTCATTGTGGTTTTGATTTGCATTTCCATGATGATTAGTGATGTGGAGCATCTTTTCATGTGCCTGTCGGCCATGTGTATGTCTTCTTTGGAAAAATGTCTATTCAGATCGTCTGCCCACTTTTTAACTTTTTTTTATGTTGAGTTGATAGATTTATTTTTATATTCTGGATATCAATCCCTTATTGAACATATCATGTGCGAATATCCTCTCTCATTCTGTAGGTGGCCTTTATGTTTAGTGGATAGTTTCCTTCACTGTGCAAAAGCTTTTTAGTTTGATGTGGTCCTATATGATTATTTTTGCTTTTGTTTTCCTTGCCAGAGGAGATGTATCCAAAAAAAATATTGCTGAGACCAATGTAAAAGGTCAGAATGACTATATTTTCTTCTAGAAGTTTCATCATTTCAGGTCTTACATTTAAGTCTCTAATCCATTCTGAGTTTATCTTTGTATATGGTATGAGAAAGTAGTCCACTATGATTCTTTTTGCATGTAGCTGTCCAGTTTCCCCAACACCATTTTATTCCCCTATTATATATTCTTTCCTCCTTTGTCATAGCTTATTTGCCTATGTAAGCATAGGTCCACCTCTTGGCTATCTATTCTGACCCATTGATCTATGTGTCCGTTTTTCTGGCAGTACCATACTGTTTTGATTACTGTAGCTTTATAGTATAATTTGAAATCAAGAAGCATAATACCTCCAGCTTTGTTCTTTTTTTTTAAGATTGTTTTGGCTCTTCAGGATCTTTTGTGTTTCTATACAAATTTTAGAATCATTTGTTCTAGTTCTGTGAAAAAATGTCATTGGTATTTTGATCAGAATTACATTGAATCTGTAGAATGCCTTCAGTGGTATGGTCATTTAAACACTGTTAATTTTTCCATTCCATGAGCACAGTATATCTTCAGTCTCTTTCATCAGTGTCTTATAGATCTGAGTCAGGGCTTTTCCTCCTTAGTTAGATTTATTCCGAGGTATTTTATTCTTTTTGATTCAGTTGTAAGTGGGATTGTTTTCTTAAATTCTCTTTTGGATACTTTGTTGTTAGTGCATAGAAGTGCAACAGATTTCTGTATATTAATTTTGTAGCCTGCAAATGTATGCATTTATTGATGAGTTCTAGTAGTTTTTTGGTGGTATCACTAGGGTTTCCTATGTGTAGTATTATGTCATCTGCAAACAGGGACAGTTTTATTTCTTCCTTTCCAGTTTGGATTCCTTTTGTTTCTTTTTCCTGTCTGATGTGGCCAGAACTTCCAATACTATGTTGAATAAAAGTGGTGAGAGTGGGCATCTTTCTGTTCTTGATCTTAGAGGAAACTTTCAGCTTTTCACTGTTAAGTATTTAATATTAGCTCTGGGCTTGTCATATATGGCCTCTATTATGTTGAGGTATGTTCCATCTATACCTCCTTTGCAGAGAGTTTCTATCATAAATGGATGTTGAATTTTGTCAAAAGCCTTTTCTGCATTTGATGAGATGATCATATGGTTTTTATTCTTCAGTTTGTTAATGTGGTGCATCACATTGATTGATTTATGATATTGAACCATCCTTGAATCCCTGGGATAAATCTCACTTGATCATGGTATATTATCTTTTTAATGTATTGTTGAATACTGTTTGCTAATATTTTATTGAGGATTTTTGCATCTGTGTTCCTCAATGATATTGGCATGTAATTTTCTTTTTTGTGATATCTTTGATCTGGTTTTGGTATCAGGGTGGTGCTGGCCCCATAGAATGAGTTTGGAAGCATTCATTCTTCTGAAATTTTTAGAAATAGTTTAAGAAGGTTAGGTATTAACTCTTCACCTGTGAAGCTGTCTGGTCCTGGATTTTTTTAAATTAATTAACTAATTTATTTATTTTTGGCTGTGTTGGGTCTTTGTTTCTGTGCGAGGGCTTTCTCCAGTTGCGGCAAGTGGGGGCCACTCTTCATCGTGATGCGTGGGCCAATCACTGTCGTGGCCTCTCCCATTGCAGAGCACAGGCTCCAGATGTGCAGGCTCAGTAGTTGTGGCTCACGGGCCTAGCTGCTTTGTGGCATGTGGGATCTTCCGGACCAGGGCTTGAACCCGTGTCCCCTGCATTGGCAGGCAGATTCTTAACCACTGCACCACCAGGGAAGCCCTGGTCCTGGATTTTTGTTTGTTGGGATTTTTAAAAATCACTGATTCAATTTTTTTACTGGTAATGGGTCCGTTCATACATTCTTGATTCAGTCTTGGGAGAATGTACATTTCTAGGAATTTGTCCATTTCTTATAAAAATTAGCTTATAATTGTTCATAGTAATCTCTTAGGATACTTCCTTTTTTTTCTGTGGTGTTGGTTATAACTTCTTTTTCATTTCTGATTTTATTGATTTGAGCCCTCTCTTTTTCTTTTCTTTCTTTTTTTAAATTTATTTTTGGCTGTGTTGGGTCTTCATTGTTGCACACATGCTTTCTCTAGTTGTGGCAATTGGGTGCTACTCTTCGTTGTGGTGCACAGGCTTCTCATTGTAGTGGCTTTTCTTGTTGCAGAGTATGGACTCTAGGCATGCAGGCTTCAGTAGTTGTGGCACTCAGTCTCAGTAGTTGTGGCACATGAGCTCAGTAGTTGTGGTGCACAGGCTCTAGGGTGTTCAGACTTCAATAGCTGTGGCACATGGGCTCAGTAGTTGTGGCATGTGGGTTCAGCAGTTGTGGCTCAGGGGATCTAGAGAGCAGGCTCAGTAGTTGTGGTGCATGGGCTTAGTTGCTCCATGGCATGTGGGATCTTCCTGGACCAGAGATTGAACCCGTGTCCCCTGCATTGGCAGGTGGATTCTTAACCACTGTGCCACGAGGGAAGTCCCACTCTTTTTTTCTTTATGAGTCTTCCTAAAGGTTTATTAACTTTTTATCTTTTCAAGAAACCAGCTCTTAGTTTCATTGCTCTTTTCTATTGCTATTTTAGTCTCTCTTTCATTTATTTCTGCTCTGGTCTTTATGATTCTTTTCCTTTTACTAACTTTGGGTTCTGTTTGTTCTTCTTTTTCTAGTTCCTTTAGGTGTAAGGTTAGGTTGCTTAGTTGAGATTTTTCTTGTTTCCTGAGGTAGGCCTCTATCACTATAAACTTCCCTCTCAGAACTTCTTTTGCTGCACCCCATAGATTTTGGATCTCTGTGTTTTCATTTTTACTTCTCTACAGGTATTTTTTGTTTCCCTCTTTGATTTATTCAGTGACCCACATGTTGTTTAGCCTCCACATGTTTGTGTTGTTTGCATTATTTTAATTGTAGTTGATTTCTAGTCTCATAGCTTTTTTTTTTTTTTTTTTTTTTGTGGTACACGGGCCCCTCACTGTTGTGGCCTCTCCCGTTGCAGAGCACAGGCTCTAGACGTGCAGCTTCAGTGACCATGGCTCATGGGCCCAGCGCTCTGCGGCATGTGGGATCTTCCCGGACTGGGGCACGAACCCGTGTCCCCTCCATCGGCAGGCAGACTCTCAACCACTGCGCCACCAGGGAAGCCCTCTAGTCTCATAGCTTTGTGGTTGGAAAAGATGCTTGCTATGATCTCAGTCTTGTTAAATTTACTGAGACTTGTTTTGTGGCCTAGCCTGTCATATGTCCTGGAGAATGTTCCATGTGCACTTGAAAGGAATGTGTATTCTGTGGCTTTTGGATAGAACGTTCTAGATATAGCTATTAAGTTCACCTGCTCCAATGTGTCATTAAAGGTCAATGTTTCCTTATTGATTTTCTTTTTTTCTTTTAAAAATATTTATTTTGGCTGTGCTGGGTCTTAGTTGCAGCACATGGGATCTTTGTTGCAGCATGCGGGATCTTTAGTTACAGCATGTGGGATTTTTTTTTTTAGTTGTGGCATGAAGGCTTCTTAGTTGTGGCATGAGGACTTCTTAGTTGTGGCATGTGGACTTCTTAGTTGTGGCATGCGGTCTTCTTAGTTGTGACGTGCAAAGTCTTAGTTGTGGCATGCATGTGGGATCTAGTTCCCCACCCAGGGATTGAACCTGGGCTCCCTGCATTGGGAATGTGGAGTCTTACTCACTGGACCACCAGGGAAGTCCCTTGATTTTCTTTTTGGATGATCTGTTCATTGATGTAAGTGGGGTGTTAAAGTTTCCTACTATGTTTGTGTTTCTGTCACTTTCTCCTTTTATGTCTGTTAATATATTTAAAAAATATATTTAGGTTCTTCTATGTCAGGTGCATATATATTTACAATTGTTATATCTTCTTGAATTGATCCCTTGATTGTTATGTAATGTCTTTCTTTGTCTTTTGTCCAGTCTTTGTTTTCACATCTATTTTGTCTAAGTATTGCTACCCTTTTTTGTTTGTTTGTTTCCATTTGCATGTAATACTTTTCCATCCTCTCACTTTCAGTTCATGTGTGTATTTAGATCTGACGTGAGTCCCTTCGAGGCAGCATATATATGGGTCTTGTTTTTGTATCCATTCACCCATTCTATGTCTTTTTATTGGAGAATTTAGTCCATTTACATTTAAAGTAATTGATAGGTATGTACCTATTGCCATTTTGTTATTTATTTTTGGATTTTTTTGTAGTTCTTTTTTGTCCCTTGCTTCTTCCTTTGCTCTCTCCTCTTGTGCTTTGATGACTATCTTTAGTGTTATGTTTGAATTCCTTTATCCTTTTTGTGTGTGTATCTATTATAGATTTTTGGTTTGTGGTTGCCATGTGGTTTATATGTAGCCATATAAGACTATTTTAAGTTGCTGATCTCTTAAGTTCAAATGCATTTTAACAACCCTGCATTTTTACTATCCCCATCAATGTTTACTGTTTTTGACATCATACTTTATATCTTTTGTTTTGTGTATCCCTCAACTACTTACTGTGAATATAGATGATTTTACTACTTTTGTCTTTTACACTTCCTACTGGCTTTATAAGTAGTTCATCTATTATCTTTACTGTATATTTGCCTTTGCCAATGAGATTTTTCCTCTTGTAATTTTCATATTTCTATTTGTGGTGTTTTCTTTTCCACTAGAGAAGTCCCTTTAACATTTCTTGTAAAGTTGATTTGGTAGTGTGTTGGGGAAGCTAGTAAAGTAGTCTTATTCAGGCTTCAGAGGTGGCACTACACCTCTCTCTGACCGGGCAACAAGCCTAAAAACTGGTTATGTGTCAAGCTACATGCAGGCCAGCAGGGGTGGTGCCAGCACACCTTGTAAATCATTAGATAAGATAGGGAGTAAGTCTGGAGGCTTCTTGAACGCTGAGGGCCTGGCCAGCCCCAGGGGATCAGAGAACACTCCAAGACTTTATGAGTTAAGACCAAGGCATTTATAACAATAACCAGAGCTGCAAAT
Source organism: Lagenorhynchus albirostris (assembly GCF_949774975.1). Classification (NCBI taxonomy): domain Eukaryota; kingdom Metazoa; phylum Chordata; class Mammalia; order Artiodactyla; family Delphinidae; genus Lagenorhynchus; species Lagenorhynchus albirostris. Next base: position 161,267,132 of record NC_083097.1, on the reverse strand, counting down.
TTGCACGTAGGCCGATTGTTATCACTCTGGGCCTGGTGCCAGAAGTGGGACTCCTTTGAGTAACAAACCGAAGTCTCACCTGTGGGGTAGACACACTGCTTGGGGCTTTTTCCCACATGGGACTCCAGATTGCTCTTCCAGGGACTTCCCAGTGCTGCTTGGATCTGGATGTAGGTGCTTCACCAATTTGGTGATGTATAAACGTCTATTATTCTTTCTTAATTAGTTATAATACTCTTTTCTTAATTGATATACTGTATTCTTGTGTTAATCCAATAAACTCTTTAAATTTTTGCTTAACTTAGTGTGGAGTGGTTATTTGCCAGTGAATCCTATTAACCTGAAATGAAAGTAAAACTTTCAGCAAAACATGGTGCTAAACTCTTTTAGATTTTTCTTCTCTACAAAACTTTCCATCTCTTCATGAAATTTAAATGAAAGCCTTACCAGGTAGAGTATTCTTGGTTGTAGATTTTTCTCTTCAGCACCTTAAATATATTGTGGCACTCCCTTCTGTCCTGCAGAGATTCTGCTGAAAAGTCAGCTGATAGCCTTGTATGCAATTTAGAGCTTTGCCCTTACTGTTTTTAATATTCTCTTTAAGTTTTTCCATTTTAATTACAATATGTCTTGTGATCCTTTTTAGGTTAATCCTGTTTGGGACTCTCTGTGCTTCTTGAACCTGTATGTCTGTTTCCTGTCCCAGTTTATGGATGTTTTCAGCTACTATGTCTTTAAATACATTTCTGCCCCCTTTCACTCTCTTTTCCTTCTGGGACCCCTATAATGTGAACATTAGCAGGCTGTATGTTGTATCTTATACTGTCCTTATTTTAAAAGATTTTTTTGTTGTTTTTCTGTTCAGCTTGAGTAATCTCCACTGCTCTCTCTTCCAGTTTGCTAACCTGTTCCTCTGTATCAACTAAACTACTGTGCCTTCCTTCCAGTGTATTTTTTATTCCAGTTATTGTATTTTCAGCTCTTTTTGATTCTTTATATTTTTTTGCCTTTGTTAGAAAATTCTAACTTCTCACTGTGTTCACCCATTCTTCTCTGGAGTTCTTTGAGCATCATTATGATTACTACCTTGAACTTTTTATCAGGTAGATTGCTTATATGAACTTCACTTAGTTCTACTTCTGGGGTTTTATTTTGCTCCTTCATTTGGAAAAATTTCCTCCATTGCTGCATTTTGCTTAATTCACTGTTTTTATATCAATGAATTTGGTAGGTTGCTTATGTTTCCCAATCTTGGAGAAGTGGCCTTATGTAGAAGACATCCTGTGTTGCCCAGCAGCACACTCCCTTCTGGTCACTAGAGCTATAGGCTCTAGGGGTGCTATCCATGTGGGCTGTGTGGGTCTTTCTGTTTTAGTTGGATGACTACTATGGGCGTGTTGGCAGGTATGGCTGGCCCATGGTCTAGTTGGTTGCCAGGAAAGCCTTGTGCAGAGAGGTTGACAGCTGCTGACGGTTGAGGCCAGGTCATGGCACATCCAGGGGAGTCTTGGTCCTGGCCCATTGGTGGGCAGGGCCAGGTCATGACAAGGCTGGCTGTGGAGCCCATGGGTTCTGGGGGCTGGTGCTGGTCCACTGGTTTGTGGAGTCATGTCCTGGGGTGCCTGGCTGCGGGGCCAGTGTTCTTGGAGCTAGTGTCAGCCTGAAGGTGGATGGGACTATGGCACAGAGAAGGGGTCCTGGGGCTGGTGTCAGCCTGCTAGTGGTTGGTGCTGGTTCCTGAAACAGCTGGCTGTGTGGTCCAGGGAGTCCCAGAGCAGGTCTTGGCCTTCCAGTGAGTGGGGCCATGGCCCAGGGAAACCCAGAGTGGTACTAGCCTGCTGATTGTAGGCTAGGTCTTCACACAGCTGGCTGCAGTGGTCCTGGGGTTTGTATCTGCCAATTGGTGGGTGTGGCTAGGGCTCAGGGTTTCTCAGTGCTGGTGCCCACCCTCTAGTGTATGAAGTCAGGTCCTGGGGCTACTATCAGCCCACTGGTGGGTGGAGCCAGGTCCAGAAATCTCTGGCTGTGAGCCTGTAGGAATCCTGGTACTATTTCCAGTTCACTGGTGCATGAGATTGGGTCTTGGACCCTCTGGTGGGCAGGGTCAGGTCTCAGGGCAGCTGGAGGTTCAGGGGGTCTTAGAGCACCTGGCCTGCTGGTTGGTGGGGCTGTGTCCCTGCTTGGCTAGCTGCTTGGCCTGGGGTGTGCTAGGACTGGTGCCAACCAGCTGGTATGTGGGGCCAGGTCCTGGCACTAATAAGCTAGAGGGAGGATTCCAAAATGGTGTTCACCAACACCAGTGTCGTCATGCTAATATGAGCCCACCAAAATGGCTGCTGCCAGCGCCTTGTCCCCAGCATGAGTCCCAATTTCCTCCTGCCTCTCTGGGAGACTCTCCAATGTCAGTAAGTGGGTCTGACCCAGGTTCCTTTCAAATTACTGTGTCTGCCCTGGGTCTTGGAGCATGTAAGATTTTGTGTAAGGCCTTTAAGAGTGGTCTCTCTTTCCCACAACCCTCTAGCTCTCCCCAAAGTAAGCCCCAATGACTTTCAAAGACAAATGTTCTGGGGGTTCTTCAACCTGGTGCAGTATCCCTGGGCTGGGGAGCCCAATGTGAGGATTGGACCCTTGTTCCTTGGGAATAACCTCTGAAATTGTAATTATCTTCATGTTTGTGAGTCATCTATCTATGGGCATTGGTCTTGACTATACTGCATCTCTGCTCTTCCTACCCATCGTGTTGTGGTTTCTTCTTTATATCTTTAGTTTGTAGAAGATCTTTTTTGCTAGTCTTCAGGTTTTTCTCATCAATAGTTTCTCTGTAAATACTTGTAATTTTGGTGTGCCCATGGGAGGAGGTGAATTCAGGGTCTTCCTACTCTGGCATCTTTGCCAAACCCCAAAAGTCATTGATTTGATGAAGTCCAAACTACCTATTTTTTCCCCCATTTTTGCTCCAGCACTGCTCCCCTTTGGGGCAAAAGTGCCAATACTGAGAGGGGGGAGAGCACACACTTAGAGGGAATGGAACCAACTTGAACTGGACCCTGAGGGTTTCTGCTCCAGTACCTTTGGACGTGATCCCACCCTGATAGGGCAGTATTGTCTACTCAGCATAGGAGAAACCCTGGCTCACACCCAGTTCTGGCTTTAGCCCCTCTGCCTCTAGCCCCATTGACCACCAAGGTGATAGCTGCCAACACACCCTGAGGTGACGTGATGAGATAAAACTAGTGGTCCCTTCAGGTCCAGCTCTCAAACCAAAGCCACTGGGCACATAAGAATGTATAGGGACTTTCCCACACAAGACACACATTTAACCTTGGGATAAGTAACTGTTTCACCTAATTTCATAGAGATAGAGAAAGTTGAGCAAAATAAAAAGACAGAGAAATTTGTTTCAAACAAAAGAACAACAACAAAAAAGAAACCCCTGAAAAAACAACTAATGAAACAGAGATGAATAATTTACCAGTTAAAGAGTTCAAAGCATTAGTAATAAGAATGCTAACTGGGGACCTCCCTGGTGGCACAGTGGATAAGACCCCATGCTCCCAATGCAGGGGGCCCGGGTTCAATCCCTGGTCAGGGAACTAGACCCCACATGCATGCCACATCTAAGAGTTCTCACGTCACAACTAAGGAGCCTGTAAGCCGCAACTAAGGAGCCCACTTGCCGCAAATAAGACCCAGCACAACCAAAAAAAAAAAAAAGAATGCTAACTGAACAAGGAAAAAGAATAGATGGACAGATGGACACAGTGACAATTTTAATAAGGAGCTAGAAAATATAAAAAAGAAGCAGTCAGAGCCAAAGAATACAATAACCAAAATGAAAAATACACTAGAAGGAATTAACAGCAGACCAGGTGATACAGAAGAATGGATAAGGGATCTGGAAGATAGAATAATGGAAATAATCCAGAAAAGCAAAAAGAAAAACAAATTAAAAAAATAAGAACAGTAAAAGGGACCTCCGAGACAACAAAAAGCGTACTAAAATTTGCATTATAAGAGTCCCAGAAGGAGAAAAGAGGGAGAAAATGGCCAAATATGTATTTGATAAAATTATGGTTGAAAATATCCTGAACCTGAAGAAGGAAACAGATACCCAGGTACAGGAAGCACAAAGAGTCTCAAATCAGTTGAACCCAAACAGACCCGCACAAAGACATATCATAATTAAAATGGCAAAATTTAAAGATAAAGAGAGAATTCTAAAGGCAGCAAGAGAAAAACAAAGAGGGGACTTCCCTGGAAATCCAGTGGTTAAGACTCCATGCTTCCACTGCAAGGGGTGTGGGTGCAAACCCTGGTCAGGGAACTAGGATCCTACATGCCACACAGCATGGCCAAAGAGAGAGAGAGAGAGAGAGAAACAAAGAGTCACATAAAAGGAAACCCCTGCAATGCTATCAGCTGATTTTTCTTCAGTAACTTTGCAGGCTAGAAGGGAGTAGCAAGATACATTTAAAGTACTGAAAGGAAAAAACCTACAACCTAGAATACTCTACCCAGCAAGATTATCATTCAAAATGAAAGGAGAGATAAAGAACTCAGACAAGCAAAAACTAAAAGATTCATCAATATTAGACTGATTCTAAAAGAAATGTTAAAAGATCTCCTCTAAGTGGAAAAGAGAAGGCTGATATAAGAAGTAAGAATTCATAGAAAAGGAAAAATCTCTGCAGTAAAAACAAATACACAGTAAAGGCTGTGGATCAACCACTTAAATAAGCTAGTATGAAGACTAAAAGAACTTAAATGACTATCAGTTTAAAGCAAGTAGATCTAGTTAGCAGTCAACATATATAAACTCCATGGTAACCACAAACCCAAAATCTACAAAACACAAAAGCTAAGGAGAAAGGAACACAAGTATACCACTAAAGAAAATCATCAAACCAAAAGAAGAAGAAAAGAACAGAGAAGAACTACAAAAACAACCAGAAAACAAGGAACAAATGGCAGTAAGTACATACTAATCAATAATCATTTTAATAAAATAATGATTTAAACGTCAATGGACTAAGGCCTCAGTCAGAAGACATGTTATCTGATTGGATAAAAAAACAAGACCCATCTATATGATGCTTACAAGAGACTCACTTAAGATCAAAAGACACACAGGACTGAAAGTGAAGGGACAGAAAGATATTTCATGCAAATGGAGACAACAAGAGAGCTGGGGTAGCAATACTCATATCAGACAAAATATACCTGAAAACAAAGTCTATAACAAAAGACAAAGGAAGGCATTATATAATGATAAAGGGTTCGATACAAGAAGAGGATATAACACTGGTTAACATATATGCACCTAATATAGGAGTACCTAAATAAATAAAGCAAATCTCAACAGTCATAAAAGGAAAAATTTACAGTCATACAATAATAGTAGGGGATTTTAACATCCCAGTTACATCAATGGACAGATCTTCCAGAGAGGAAATTAATATGGAAACAGTGGTCTTAAATGACACATTAGACCAACTGAACTTAATAGATATCTACAGGACACTACAACTCAAAATAGCAGAATACACATTCTTTTAAGTGCACATGGAATGTACTCCAGGATAGATCACATGCTAGGCCACAAAACAGATCTCAATAAATTTAAGAGAACAGAAATAATATCAAGCATTTTTTCCTGACCACATGGTATGAAACTAGAAATTACAGGAAGAAAAATGGGAAAAACACAAACACATGGAGACTAAACAACATGCTACTAAAAAAACAATGAATCAATGAAGAAATCAAAGAGGAAATCAGAAAATACCTCAAGACAAATGAAAATAAAAAGACAACTTGGGAATTCCCTGGTGGTCCAGTGGTTAGGACTCCATGCTTTCACTGCAGGGGGCACGGGTTTGATCCCTGGTTGGGGAACTAAGATCCCACAAGCCATGTGGTGTGGCACAAAAAAAAAAAAAAAAAAAAAGACAACTTTCCAAAATCTATGGGAGCAGCAAAAAAGAGTTTTAAGAGGGAAATTTATAGTGATATAGGCTTACCTCAAGAAACAAGAAAAATCTCAAATAAAAAACCTAACCTACCATCTAAAGGAATTAGAAAAAAAAAACAAAACCCAAAGTCAGCAGGAGGAGAGAAATGATAAAGATCAAAGAGGAAATACATAAAACAGAGAAAAAATAGAAAAAAAAATCAAGCAAGAGTTTATTTTTTGAAAATATAAACAAAATTGATAAGCCTTTAGCCAGGCTCATCAAGAAGAAAAGAAAGGTGATCCAAATAAAATAAGTAATAGGGCTTTCCTGGTGGTGCAGTGGTAGAGAATCTGCCTGCCAATGCAGGGGACACAGGTTCAATCCCTGGTCTGGCAAGATCCCACATGCCATGGAGCAACTAAGCCCATTCACTACAACTACTGAGCCTGCATTCTAGAGCCCATGAGCCACAACTACTGAGCCCACGTGTCACAACTACTGAAGCCCACATGGCTAGAGCCTGTGCACTGTAACAATAGAAACTACCACAATGAGAAGCCCGCACACCACAACGAAGAGTAGCCCCCGCTCGTCGCAACTAGAGAAAGTCATGCACAGCAACGAAGACCCCACACAGCCAAAAATTAAATTTATTTTAAAAATTAAGTAATAAAAGAAGAGAAATTACAACTGATATCACAGAGACACAAAAATATCATAAGAGAACACTACAAACAGTTATATGTCAAAAAATTGGACAACACAGAAGAAATGGATAAATTTCTAGAAACTTACAATCTTCCAAGACTGAATCAGGAAGAAACAGACAATCTGAACAGACTGATCACTAATTGTGAAATTGAATTAGTAATTTAAAAAACTCTCCTAAACCAAAGTCCAGGACTGTGCAGCTTTAAAGGGAAATTCTACCAAACATATGAAGAAAGGCTAATAACTATCCTTCTCAAACTATTCCAAAAAATTGAAAAGGTGGAAACACTCCCAAATTCATTCTGTGAGGGCACCATTACCCTGACACCAAAATCAGAAAAAGACATTACAAAAAAATTTACAGGTCAATATCACTGAGGAATATAGACACAAAAATCCTCAACATAATATTAGCAACTGAATTTAACAATGTATAAAAAGGATCAAACACCATGATTAAATGCAATTTATTCCAGGGATGCAAGGATGGTTCAATATCTGCAAATCAATCAGTCTGATACACCACATTAACAAAAGGAAGGATAAAAATCATGTGATCATCTCAATGGAAGCATAAAAAGCATTTAATAAAATTCAACATCGATTCATGATAAAAACTTTTACCAGAGTTGGTATAGAAGGAAATATCTCAACATAATAAAGGCCATTTATGACAAACTCACAGCTAATATCAAACTCCGTGGTGAAAAGCTGAAACCTTTTCCTCTAAGATCAGGAACAAGACAAGGATGCTCACTCTCACTACTTTTATTCAACATAGTACTGGAAGTCCTTGCCACGAAAGTCAGAAAAGAAAAAGAAATAAAAGGCATCCACACTGAAAGGGAAGAAGTAAAACTGCTACTATTTGCTGATGATATGATACTTTACTTAGAATACACTAAAGTCTCCACCAAAAAACTATTAAAACTAAGAAATAAATTTGTAAAGTTGCAGGATTCAAGATTAATATACAGAAATTTGTTGCATTTCCATACACTAATAATGAATATCAGAAAGAGAATTTAAGAAAACAATACCATTTACAATTGCATCAAAAAGAACAAAATACTTGAGAATAAATTTAACCAAGGAGGTTAAAGACCTAGAGTCTGAAAATGATAAGACAGTGATGAAGAAAATTGAAGACAATACAAATAAATGGAAAGATACCACATGTTCAAGGATTGGAAGAATTAATATTGTTAAAATGTTCATACTATGGCAAGCAATCTACAAATTTAATGCAACCCCTATCAAAATACCCATGACATTTTTCACAGAACTAGAATAATCCTAAAATTTACTAAAATTAATAAACTATTAATAGAATAAACGTCAAAATCTAAATGATCATCTCATTAGATGCAAAAAGCTATTGACAAAGTTCAGTACCCCTTGACGAGGAAAATGCAATAAACTATGACTAGAAGAGAATTTCCTCGACCTGAAAAAAGGCATCATTAAAAAGCTCAGAGGTAACAACATACTTCACAGTGAGCCTGAACACCTTCTCCGTAAGATCAGAAGCAAGACAAAGATGTCTGCTCTAACCAGTTCTATTTAACATTGTACGGGAAGTGCTACCAGGGAAATTAGGCAAGAATATGAAATAAAAGCATTCCAGATTTCATAGGATATATACACATAACTCTTCAGGCAGACACACAAAATCATACGGATGTTGTCATGGCACATACAGGAGGACACACGCAGACACAGACCCAAAATCCTCAGAGTCAATGGCTCAGACACACAGATGCTCCCATAGACACATGGATCTCAAGCCCTCTGCACTCCTCCCCAGTTTTCTTTCTCTGTTTAGGACTAATCACAATCAGATATGCTATAATTTTACTTAGATATCTTCTTTCTTCTCTATTAGAATGTCAGCTTTTAAGCACACAGGGATATTTCTTTGGCTTTGTTCATCACACCACCTACTAGTAGGGCACCCACGCTTCTATAATCACTTCCAGAAAAGCACCGGTCACAATGTGACCGTTCCTCACTTTATTTTCCCATTGGAAGCTCAGTGAGGGCGACAAAGGTTTCTGTGTTCTCACTCGGCCTCCATGTCCTCTGAGAGGTCTCCTCCGTACGGTATCCATCACCCCCCAGGTCTCACCTGCCCACTGAGGTCGCTCCGGTCCGCCTCACAGGCCGTCCACACCGAGCCCTTGATCACTGTCCCCTACTTGAACTTCCATTGATGGGGAGAGAGGCGGCCTCCAGACCTCGGACCCCAGTTTTCCCAGCCACACAGAGAGCACTTTCTGGGACCCTGGAAAGCACTGAAAGCTGTTGCAAGAGCAGGTGGAGACATGGCTCCGCCCATTTCTGCCTCTTGAGAAACCTGGAGCTTGTCCTCCGATTAAGGAGGAGGCACCACCTCCTGCGCCTGTGCACTTCAGGGATCCCGGGCGTTTCGCGCATCTTATTTGGAGACAGTGTCGCGTTGCATTCTAGAGTTCTGGGAAGCAAAGGGGCCCCAGCGGCGGAGGGTCTGGCTGAGATCACCATTTCCCACAGGCCACGGGTCAGGAGTTCTGCAGAGATTTTCCTGCACCAGGAAAGGGTAGACACCAGCCTCAGCAGCAGAGGGCCAACTCTCTGTGGAGGCAGACACTGAGGTGAGGAAGCCGCGCATGGTCTGTGCATACGCTGCCGAAAGCACGGGGTAGTATGTGCCAGAGAACAAAGGGAGGGTGGTTTGCTGACAGTGGGGTCTGCCTGAGTGATTACTAGACTTAGGACAAGGCAGGGTGTCCCTTTATGACATTATTGTTTTGAGACTATTGTGGAACCATGCTTGTTGGTGCAACGCTGTTGTTTATGTGACAACGGGGAATATTGTGTCTGAGGGCGCTGAGCCTCATGACATGGGTTCTGGGTTTTGTCACTGCTTCACCTCACAGTCACCTGGAGTTACAACAAAGAAAACTGCCGGAGTGAGACAGTGTTGCATTTAAACGTGTTGACTGGTAAGAAGGCACAGAGTATGCTAGAGATGGGAAATATAAGCTGGAAATGGTCTCAAGACCAGCTCTGGGAACACGTGATGTTGATGTCCAAGGATTAGATTAGGACACACCCAGCCATATTCCACTTGGGGAGGTCTGTTACATGCACCTTTGTGTCAGGCCACAGCATTGCCAAGATATGACCCGAGAAACCTGGAGTCAACTCAGAGGTGGACTCCGAGAGCTCTATTACTTTCTCACCAGTTATGTGAATGACAGCGAGAGCAGATGTAGCCCTGGAGCGATTTTCCTAAATCAGATTTGGTACCAAGAAAAGTCCTGTTGTGGCCCATTCCTTTCCTAGTCCTTCCATTCTTCTGAAGAAGGATCCCAGAGGGTAGGAGAAATTGTGGAACACGTAAAAATCATGGTTTCGGAGAGTTTAACATTCTCCTAGCATGTGAAAGCGTTTTTGTTGCTTTCTATTAGTTATTAAGTAGTATACACTGTTGGGGCCAAAATATGCCTCAATTTTATATTGATTAATTTGGATTTTTTTTTTTTTGGCCACACCATGCAGCATGCGGATCTTCCCCAGCCAGGGATCGAAGCTGTGCCCCCTGAATTGGGAGCAGGGAGTCTTAACCACTGGACCACCAGGGAAGTCCTAATTTGAATTAAAGTTACTTAAGAAATGGATAGGGGCCTCCCGGGTGGCACAGTGGTTAAGAATCTGCCTGCCAGTGCCGGGGACACGGGTTCAGAGCCCTGGTCTGGGAAGATCCTGCATGCCACGGAGCAACTAAGCCCACGTGCCACAACTACTGAGCCTGCGCTCTAGAGCCCGCAAGCCACGACTACTGAGCTCACGTGCCACGACTACTGAAGCTTGCGGGCCTAGAACCCGTGCTCTGCAACGAGAAGCCACCACAATGAGAAGCCTGCACACCACAACAAAGAGTAGCCCCCGCTTGCGCACAACCAGCCCCCACACACAGCAACGAAAACCCAACGCAGCCAGAAATAAAAAATTAATTAATTAAAAAAAAGAAATGGATAACGCAAGAGGGATACTCTGACTCTTCCTGAAAGCAGGAAAGAAATCTCTTACGTGAAGGGTCTACTGCTTGCATATGGAGGTAGCAGGATACCCTTATGACCCAAGATAGAGAATTCTGGTGAAGAAGCCTATAGAAATGAACCCTGTTACTTCTTTAATTCACTACCCCAAGCCCAAACTCTGTTTAGATTCTTCACTAATTGGGCACCCAAAACCTAAGTTTCTTGTCCTGTCAATTCCACATAAGTTTATTATTTCTTTGTCTAAAAAGTATAAAAGCTGCCTGCTTTGGCTACTTCTTAGGTCCCATTTCTATGGGACTTCCATGTGCGTGAATTAAAATGTTTTCTTCTCATGTTAATCTGTCTGCTATCAATTTTATTATTAGTTTAGCCACAAGAACTCAACACAGGTAGAGGGAGAAATTTCCCCCTCCTAACAATATATATACTATCTTAAGTGTAGTTGTTAGTTTTCACAAATGTATAGTTATACCACCATCAAGATGGAGGACACTGTCACCCCAAAAGAACTCTCCTGTTTGTACTGAACCCTTCCCACCCTTAACCACTGATCTGTTTTAGCTTCCTATACCTTTGCCTCTTCCAGAATGTCATACAAATTGACCAGCATATTGCCTTGAGTCTTAATGGAAAATTTGACTCTGTTATCTGTAAAACTGCATATTGATACAAACTTTGTGTTCTTCTGAGTTTGTGATTTTTGGCATTGCCCAGAAGAGTGGCACACATTATGCTTTCAAAACTGAGAGATTTCATTGTTATCAGCTATATGAATTAAGTTAAGACCCCATGCTTAACTTTCTTCATTTGTATGTGGGAGGAATGATGGGGACAGATCAAATGAGATACTAATAATTGTAAAGTCACATGTCAACACTGCTAAGAAAGCATAAATTAGTACTGAAAAATAAGGGGAGCAAGTTTGAACTTCCACCGCCGTCTAATGAAACCAAACTGTCACCTTTTACCCTACCTTCCATAACATGTGAAAATGTAAACACAGATATGATCCCTGAAAAGAGAAAAAAAATGAGCTTTGAGGGCTTTGTGCATAAACCTCCCAGCTACTCCTCTTATAAGAAGGCATAGAAAATATCCTAGTTTGAGGACGTCAAATATACCTCTTTTCCCACTCCATTCAGATATTACTCAAAATGATACCTCTGATTGCAGCTTACCTCATTTACTCCTTGGATAATTGCCCTCTAAACAGCCATAGCTATTTTTGGTGTTTCAACGAGGAAATCATATTGGACTTGCACAGATATCACTCTACTCATAGGAAAACTAATGATGAGCTACAGCTGTGCAGATGACCTTTACTCAAACCCAAAGGAACTCGAAAGTTTCATGGGGTACAAATTGTGTCCGTCGGTCTAAATAGCAGCAAAATGATAATGCCAAATCAAAAGGCAATTTCAATTCCCTTCAAATGCTAATCAGAAACATAAATACTATGAAAACTGATAGCCAAAAGCAAAGGGGAAACTCACATCCCAGATACCCATGTGCAAACTCATGATCAAACAGCACATGCACTAAAACTTTTAACCATGGCTAAAATGAAGATGAACCATGTCTATACCAACCATTCCTGCTAATCCCAAGAATGCAGGACTGAAGTATTGTTTACATCCACATCCAAGCAGTTCCTCAGTATTTTAAGATGTTAGATGGTGGAAAAATGATCAGTGGTGACATCCTCACTCACTGAGGCCACTACCCTCCATAAAAAAGATATACAACATACCCTCCCTTCCCTATCATCTCACCTGTCATCCTTTCCTTTCCTTTCACACACTTATATTCTTTTATAAAAGCAAAGGTTTCTTATTTAACCATCTCTCTTTTCCCACAAAAATATAAGCACCCAGAAGTTCAAGAACTTCTTTTATACTTCCCTATCCAGAGCCTAGAGTGCCTGGAAAATTTTTGCTAAACTGGATATGTTGTCAGTCTACACTGCCTGGCATAGGAGGATGTTGAAAAATTAGCATCAAGAGATTAGTCTCTGAGCAAGAAGGTTTCACTGGACCAGGTATCCTGACTTTTTCCTTTGCTTGGTTTGTGTTCTCAGAAAATTTGTAAGCTTCACTTGACTCATAAAGGAAATAACAAAAGAAAATCTAATTTGCTAAGAAGTTTGTCATTACAAATATATATTTTAAGTGTGTACTTCTTTTAAAATCATCCAGTACACTGCAGGAAATATTTCAGTATTTAGACAAGAAAGGCAAAACCTGTTTCAGATGACTGGGAGCTGGCCTCACACTCCCCACAAGACCTAGATATATCCTGTTGAAGAGAAAAATGTGACACACATCCATCATCAGACAAAGCTACTCTGTGACCATGATGGATCAAAATGAAAACCGTATCTCTATAAATAATAAAAGAGAACAGATTCTAAAGTTTTTGTTTTGTTTTTTGCTATTTCTGGCCACACCAGAAAAACAGGATCTTAGTTGCAGCTTGCAGGATCTTAGTTTCCCAACCAGGGACTGAACCGGGGCCCTCTGCAGTGAAAGTGCGGAGTCATAACCACTGGACTGCCAGGGAATTCCCTAAAGATTTTAAATGACCCAAATTCCCCTCTTCTCACTAATGATCGGTACTTCTTAAAAATTAACTTCAGGGCTTCCCTGGTGGCACAGTGGTTGAGAGTCTGCCTGCCGATGCAGGGGACACGGGTTCGTGCCCTGTTCCGGGAAGATCCCACATGCCGCAGAGCAGCTGGGCCCGTGAGCCATGGCCGCTGAGCCTGCGCGTCCAGAGCCTGTGCTCCGCAACGGGAGAGGCCACAACAGTGAGAGGCCCGCGTACCGCAAAAAAGAAAAAAAAAAATTAACTTCAGCATCACGCCATTCTTTCTGCCTTGTTAGATAATAACTATTATGATTACCCATGACAGAATTTGGCTCACTTCCTCACAGCATCCAATGTAGAATAATGCCTTGCTTCCTTGAATAGCAATCAAATCATCTAACACAAGTCAAAATCCAATAGGAAGTCCTCAAGTGCACAGTTACTGTTACACCCCACATTTTGTGGTCATTCCTAGTATGAGAACTCATTACATCCCTCCTTCTCCTTGACAACAGACGTGATCATGGTGGTCTTGGCAAAACGGGACAGAAAACACCATGATTTAAGTGCTTGGTGTTATGAATGAATAAGAAACTAGTCTCATGAAAGAAATTATAAGTATAAAAGAATAAAAAATAAAAAGTGCCTGAGGTAAAAATACCTGCCCTTGTATGCACAATAATATTGACTCAATGTATAATGATTAGGTGGAGAAAATTACAAGTTGATCTGAAATTCCATAATTACAATGGGATATTTAATATACCCTCTCAGGAAATGAAAAACACAGTTATTTCCTAGCAGATGAGTGCTTGTTAAACAGCTAATAAAATATTTCTAAGAAAAAGCTACAAAAGCACTCATTACAGAAATTAATGCACATGATTTGAATCATATACAATCAAAGAGAACTGAAAACATATTCAGGGATTACACTCAGATGTGAGTAAAAGGAAACACTGAGAATCTGCCTGATATGTGGAAGGTGCTGATTCTACATGGAAGGACTGGGTCTGAGCAGTCACTGCACAGTGAAGAACAGGAACAAACTCACAGGCAGTTCTTTTGGACTGCAACACAAAGGGGAATCAGGAGCACAAAGTCAACAGCAGTATTAACAGACCAAGGTGTTATTACAAATTAGAGCTTATATGAATACAGTCTAGAGAACAGTGTTGAGGATATTCTCAACCATGACAGTCTAAATTTCTTGCCAGATGCACACAGTGGGCTTGCAGGAAAATCCAAACTGTGCTGAATCTTCCATGTTGAACTTTGGAAAACACTGTGGAAGCCTACAGCTCTGATCAAATGGAAGTCAAACAGTCTGTGGTGGTTTTGAGGATATTCTCTTTTTTTCCAGTTTTATTGAGAAATAATTGACATACAGCAGTGTATAAATTTAAAGTGTAAAGTATGATTTAACTTATATACATCGTGAAAGGATTATCACAATAAGGTTAGTGAACATCCTTCACTTCATATAGATACAAAATTTTAAAGAAATAGAAAAAATTATTTTCCTTTTGATGAGAACTCTTAGGATTTACTCTCTTTAACAACTTTCTCATGTTGTACATTATGTCCCTAGTACTAATTATTTTATAACAGAAAGTGTGTACCTTTTGACTGTCTTCCTTCAATTTCCCCTTCCCCCCACACCTTGCCTCTGGTAATCAGAAATCTGATCTCTTTATGAGTTTGTTTTTGAAATATAAATGACCTACAACACTGTTAGTTCCTGTTACACAACATGGTGTTTCGATATTCCTATACATTTCAATATGATCACTAATATAAGTTTAGTTACAATCTCTCACCATACAAAGATATAATTATTGACTATATTTCCCACACCTTACACTTCATACCTGTGACTCATTTTGCAACTCTAAGTTTGCATCTCTTAGTCTCCCTCACCTATTTCTTTCCTCCCCTACCTCTTCTCCCTTTGCCAACTACCTGTTTGACACAGTATCTGTAACTCTGTTTCTGTTTTGCTATGTTTGTTTGTTTGTTTTGTTTTTTAGATTCCAAAAGTAAGTGAAATTATACAGTATTTGTCTTTCTCTGTCAGACTTATTTCACTTAGGATAATACCTTCTAGGCCCATGCACAATGTTGCAAATGGCAAAATTTCATTCTCTTTTATGGTTGAGTAATATTCCATAATATATTATAATATAAATATATACAATTATTTATATATATATATATATATATATATATATATATATATATATATATATATATATATATATATATATATATATGGATTAGATTGGTCCTTTTGGGACTGTAATTCCTGAACCTGGATGTCTGTTTCCTTACCAGGTTATGGAAGTTCTTGGCTATTATGTCTTCAAATATGTCTTCTGCCCATTTTCTCTCCTTTCTTTCTGGGACTCCTATGATGAGAATGTTAGTATGCTTCTTGTTGTCTCAGAAGTCTCAAACTGTCATTTAAAGAAAATTCTTTTTCCTTATTTTCTGTTCAGATTGAGTGATTTCCACTACTCTGTCTTCCAGTTGCTGATTCATTCCTCTGTATCATCTAATCTACTACTGATTCTTTCTAGTGTATTTAAAAGTATCACTTATTGTATTCTTCAACTGTTTGGTTCTTTGTATTTTTTAAATTTTTGTTAAAAATGACAAATTTCTCACTCTGTTCACCCATTCTTCTCCCAAGTTCTTTGAGCATCTTTATGATCATTACCTTGAACAAGCAGATTGCTTATTTCTGCTTCCTTAGTTCTACTTCTGGGGTTTTATCTTGTTCCTTGTTTGGAACATATTCCTGTCACCTCACTTTGCCTAATTTGCTTTTTAAATTTCTATGTATTTGGCACATTGCTTGTTTCCAGACGTTGGAGAAGTGGCCTTTTGTAGCAGACGTCCTATGTGTGCCAGCAGTGCTCTCTCCTCTGGACACCAGAGGTATATGCTCTAGGTGTGCCCCCTATGTGGGTCCTTCTCGTGCAGCGGGCTGACTAGGTGTGGCTGCCCCTTGGTCCACTTGGTTGCCAGGTCCTGCCTTGTGGGGAGGTTGCTGACTGTTCGTACGTAGGGTCAGGACATGAGGTGGCTGGCTATAGAGCCCCAGGGGGTCCGAGGGCCAGTGCTGGCCCACTGGTGGGTGGAGCTAGTTTCCAGGGTGGGAGGTCATGGGCTCGGGACCCCCAAATCTACTGTCAGCCTGGTGCTGACTGGGGCCAAATCCCAGGGTGGCTGGCTGAAGGGTCCAAGGTGTCTTAGAGTTGGTAGGTGGGGCTGAGGCCCAGGGGGTCCTGGGGTTAATGCCAGCTCACTGGTGGGTGGAGCCAGATCCTGAGGTCTTTGGCTACAGTAAGCTGGGGGTCTCAGAGTTGGTGTCAGCCCACTGGTGAGCAGGGCTTATTTCTGTCACAGACGGCTACAAGGTCTGGGGTGTCCCAAAGCTGGTACTGGCCCACTGGTGAATGGGGCTGGATCCTGGTGTAGGCCCACTGGTATATTGGGTTGGGGCCTCAGGGGTCCCAGAGCCAGTGCCAGGGCAACTGGGGTCTCAATGTATCTTAAGGCAGCTGGCCATATGGTGGGTGGGGCTGCATCCCCACCTGGCTAGCTGCCTGGCCTGAGGTATCCCAATACTGGTGCCAACAGGCTGGTGGGTAGTGCAGGTCTCTTGTGCTAATAAGCTAGAAGGACAATTCCAAAACCACACTTGTCAGCACCAGTATCCTTGTGGACAGCCCCAAAAGGGCTGTCACAGTGTCTATGTCCCGAGAGTAAACACCAGTTGCCTCCTGCTTTTCCAGGAGTCTCTCCAAGATCAGCAGGTGGGTCAAACCTAGGCTCCTTTCAAATTACTGCTTTTGCCCTGGATTTTGGAGCACATGAGATGTTATGTGCATCCCTGAAGAGTGGAGTCTCTATTTCCTACAGCCCTCTGACTATCATGAAAGTAAGCCCTGCTGGTCTTCAAAGCCAAATGTTCTGGGGGCTTGTCTTTCCAGTGCAGGGCCCTTAGGCTGGGGAGCAAGATGTGGGGTTTGGACACCCTTGCTCCTTGGGACAACTTCTGCAATTGTAATTATCCTCCTGTTTGTGGGTAATGGGTCTTGACTGTAACATTTCTCCACACTTCCTACTGGTCTCATTGTGGGTCCTTCTTTCTATCTTTATTTGTAGAAGATCTTTTCTGCTAGTGTTCAGGTCTTTCTCATCAACAGTTGCTTGGTAAACAGTTGTAATTTTGATGTGCCCATGGGAGGAGGTGAGCTCAGTGTCTTCCTACTCCATTGTCTTGGACTCTCTTCAGTTTTGAGAATATTCCTGACTGGCAGAGCAAAAAATGAGAAAAATGAGCTGGAAGCAAGTGTCTGCAAAGGCCCTATGCTTCTTGTGTGTCTCTTTCCATACAAGTGGCTCCAAAATCTACCTAATCCTATTTCACATCTGAATTTCAAGTTACCTGTAAATTAGGCTTTGGTGAATTCTAACATGGGGCCATAAAAGCAACAGAGTCTAGAAGATGTAATTCACAACATTACTCACATTGACGTAACAGAGTCAAAAAGGGTCATCTCCAACTCTAAATTTTATTGTCCTCTCACAGGTCTTTTTTTTTTTTTCAGTACGTGGGCCTCTCACTGCCGTGGCCTCTCCCGTCGCGGAGCACAGGCCCTGAACATGCAGGCCCAGTGGCCATTGCTCATGGGCCCAGCCGCTCCGTGGCATGTGGGACCCTCCTGGACCGGGGCACGAACCTGTGTCCCCTGCATCGGCAGGTGGACCCTCAACCACTGCGCCACCAGGGAAGCCCTCAGAGGTCTCTCGTAATGCAAATTCCATAGCCCAAATCCCAGCCAGAAGGAATGACAAATAACAAAAGATGAAAACAATAATTCACATGAGAGTATATGATGAACTTTGCATACTTACAAATATATGCCAACTCATTGTTAGCAAAGAAATGGAATAAAGCTCTTCAGGCCAATGAAAAGTTAGTTTTCTCTTAAGAAGTAAAGGTGGAATATGTATATAATGTATAAGGGATGTTGAGTACTTGCCGCAGGAGGCCAGTACAATAAACAAACAAGTACCAAAATGTCATTTTTCAGTGTTCTCTTATTTCCAGAAGAGTATTATATAAAAATTAACCCCACTTACATATTAGAAATGCACTTCAATTCACCCATGGATCAAAGAGTCTTCAAAATAAAAACAAAAATTTTACTGAGTAAAGGATAAGATTACCTATTAAACTTAG
The DNA here is from genome assembly GCF_949774975.1 of Lagenorhynchus albirostris. NCBI lineage: Eukaryota > Metazoa > Chordata > Mammalia > Artiodactyla > Delphinidae > Lagenorhynchus > Lagenorhynchus albirostris. The sequence goes on along the minus strand of NC_083097.1, from coordinate 161,248,581 downwards.
GAACAATTGCCTAAAGAGTACCTACAGAATTATCTTACCTCAATATTTACTTGCAAAAGTAAGTACTACTCCATACTACAGATAATAACTTTAAGAATGTGCCACTGATAAGGACAATATATATTTAAAGTTTATAACACTTCTTCCATACTATAACTTTGAGTATTCTACATGAATTAATTTGTACCAGGCTTACCCATATTACTTACATTAACATGAGTTTTTTCCAGTGCAGTTTTCACATGACTACAAAAATATTTGTTTCAACTGAATAGTTTGTTTTACTTTTCAGTTACTTGGTATCTATCCAGTGTACATTCTCACATGGTTTTGTAAGGATGTAGGGCAAATGAAGGTTTTCATATATTGTTTATATTTAACAGAATTCTCTCTAGAGTGAGTTCTCTCCCAAGAAAATGGGACTGAAAACTTCCCCAATTCCTCATGCTTACATGGTGTGCACCGTCTTGTGTCCTTAAAATGTTGTGTGATAAAGGCTTTCCAATATTCCTTACGTTCAGTTTCTGGTAAGGGTTCTTTCACATATTTGAACATAATAGGAATTGTTGAGGGCTTTACCATACAGTTTGCATTCACAGAGTTTCTCTCCAGTGTGAATTCTTTTTTTGTATTCAGAATGAACTGGGACTACTGAAGGTTCTCCTACATTCCTGACATTCACAGGCCTACTTTCCATTATGAGGGTTTTCATGGTTTTGAACAGAACTGGGACAATCGAAGGCTTTCCTATAATTTTCACATTCGTGTGGTTTCGCTCCAGTGTGAGTTCTTTCATGATTTCATAATGAACTGAAAAAAATCGAAGGCTTTCCCACATTCCTTACACTATTAGGTCCATCTCCAGTGTGCTTCACCACGTCTTGGAATTTTAGTGACAGAACTGAAGGCTTTCCCAAGCGCTACTCTCCAATATGAGTTCTTTCATGGTTTCGTAAAGAACGGAGATGACTGAAGGCTTTACTACAATTCTTACATTCATACAGTTTCTCTCCAGTGTGAGTTCTTTCATGGTTTTGTAATGAACTGGGACAATCGAAGGCTTTCCCACATTTCTTACATGTATAAGGTCCAACTCCAGTGTGCTTTATCATGTGTAAATGAAATTTTGAGAGAAAAATGAATGCTTTCCCACATTCCTTACATTCATAGGGTTTCTCTCCACTATGAGTCCTTTCATGACTTCGAAGGGAACTGAGATAACTGACGGCTTTACCACATTGTTTACATTGATAGGGTTTCTCCCCAGTATGACTTCTTTCATGTTTTTGAAGGAAACTGGGATAACTGAAGGCTTTACCACATTCCTTACATGCATGAGGTTTCTCTCCAGTATGAGTTCTTTCATGTCTTCGAAGGGACCTAGGAGTACTGAAGGTTTTACAACATCCCTTACATTCATAGGGCTTTTCTACACTGTGAATCCTTTCATGACTTTGAAAGTAATTGGGACAATCAAAGACTTTCCCACACTCCTTACATTTATAAGGTCCATCTCCAGTGTGCTTCATCACGTGTCTTTGAAATCTGATGAGAGAACTGAAGGCTTTCTCACATTCTTTACATTCATAAGGTTTCTCTCCACCATGACTTCTTTCATGTTTTCGACAGGAATTTGGACAACTGAAGGCTTTACCACATTTTTTACATTCATAAGGTTTTTCTCCACTGTGTCTCCTTTCATGGCTTTGAAAGGATCTGGGACAACTGAAGGCTTTACCACATTGCCTACACTCATAGGGTTTCTCTCCACTATGACTTTTTTCATGTCTGCGAATGGAAGTGGGCCAATTGAAAGTTTTCCCACATTGTTTACATTTATAAGGCTTCTCTCCTGTGTGAGTCCTTACATGTATTTGAAATGAACTGGGAGTAATGAATGCTTTCTTACATTCCTTACATTTATAAGGTCCATCTCCAGAGTGACTTATCATGTGTGCCCGAAGGCTTGAGAGAAAAATAAAGCCTTTTCCACAATCCTTACATTCATAGGGTTTCTCTCCAGTATGATTTCTTTCATGTTTTCGAAGAGAACTGGAATAACTGAATGCTTTACTACATCTTTTACATTCATAGAATTTCTTTCCATTGTGATTTCTTTCATGGTTTTGTAATCCTACACGGGAAATAAAAGCTTTACCACATTGCTTACATTCATAGGGTTTCTCTCCTGTGTGAGTCCTTTCATGTGTTTGAAAAGTTCGACGATATCTAAAGGCTTTTCCACATTGTTTACATTGATAGGGTTTCTCTCCCATGTGGGTTTTTTCATGTATTTGTAGTGCACTTAAAAAAGTAAAGACTTTCCCACATTCCTTACATTTATAAGGAGCATCTCCAGTGTGTGTTATCATGTGTCTCCGAAAGGTTGTGAGCCACTTAAAGGGTTTCCCACATTCCTTACATTTATAAGGAGTATCTCCAGTGTGCGTTATCATGTGTCTTTGAAAGGTTGTAAGCCACATAAAGGATTTCCCACATTCTTTACATTCATAGGGCTTTTCTCCTGTATGAATCCTTTTATGTGTTTGAAAGGATGTGCGAAAACGAAAAGCTTTCCCACATTCCTTACATTTATAGTTCTCCTGTCCACTGTGTTTTCTTTCATGTTTTTCAAAACACTGAAGATAACTGAAGGCTTTACCACATTCCTTACATTTATATGGCTTCTCTTCATATTTCTGATACTCATACAGTTTGTGCCCACTATGACGGTTGATATGCCTATTAAGGGATGAATGATGCATAAAGACTTTTCCACATGCACTGCATTCATGTAGTTTCACTCCAGTAGTTTTCTTCTTCAGACTGAGTTTTGGAATAAGGCTGAAGTTTCCTGCACATTGACTACCCTCTTTACTTTCACAGAGTCTCTCTACAACATGACTTCTGTAAAAAATGAGAATCACGTTAGTAATGATTTCTTTACCAACAATTTAATATTTATTAGTAGGATATTTGAACTACATTTTTATGATCTATAGCAAAACTGTAGGTTATCTCCCTTGTCTGAATTGTTTTTGATTGAATATAAGAAATGCCCTGCAAGAAGACTTCACTCTTGGAATTATCAAAACACTGATATTCACATATAGGGCTTGTTAATACTGTTTCCAAGAGAACTATTTTCCAAACACTAAATATCTATGTCACATATTAGAAAGTATTTGGGGGAAAGTTTTTCTGAGAATAAATAAATGTCAAGCAGGCATTATGTGTTTAGGTCCCTTCTTTTAAAATTTCATCACGTACCAGGACCCTCATATAAGGCACTACTTTCTGTTGTGAGTGTGACTTACCTTAGTTTTCTCCCCTGGTTTTTGTACTGATCTTCAATGTCATGATCCTCCCATTTTTTCCCTAAATTGCAGATGCAGAAAAACGATTCCAAAATATTAGAAATTATAGAACAATTATTAGATTCTATATTCATTGTTGGTTGTGACAGGCCTAGTTTATATACCAACATCCTCCCTTCCACATAGGACATCTTAGAAAACCATCAATGAGCAAGAAACATTTGTTCCCTAATTGACAAAGTAAAGGAAAGCTGTCACCCTTACCTACTGAGGCCAGGTTTCTGAAGGTTTCCCGCATCACATCTCTGTAGAGTTTCTTCTGTGAAGGATTCAGTAAAGCCCACTCCTCCAGGGTGAAATTCACAGCCACATCTTCAATGGCTACTGAGTCCTAAAATACCCCAAATATGTGTATAGTAGGATGAATGACACTGACAGGACTAGACATCTATACACCATTTTTGTTTTGTTTTGTTTTGTGTTTATTTTTGGCTGCTTTGGGTCTTCCTCTAGTTGCAACAAGCAGGGGCTACCCTTCATTGCAGCACGCAGGCTTCCCATTGTGGTGGCTTCTCTTGTTGCAGAGCACAGGCTCTAGGCGCGTGGGCTTCAGCAGTCGTGGCACGTGGGCTCTAGAGTGCAGGCTCAGTAGTTGTGCTGCACGGGCTTAGCTGCTCCATGGCACATGGGATCTTCCTGGGCCAGGGATCGAATCTGTGTCCCCTGAATTGGCAGGCAGTTTCTTAACTGCTGTGCCACAAGGGAAGCCATATACACTATTTATATGAAGGTTATGTATGATCCTGTCATATCCAAACATTTATTCTATGACTTGATCATCAGGAACTTACTCTGTCTCTACTTCCTCACAAATTTAGCAGCATAATGAACATGGAAATATTTACTCTGATCACATTACATCTCATTTCTCACTAACAGCAGGGCCCAGAACATGTTGGGAAATGACAGACATGATATACAAATGAAACGAATGTTACCATTTTAAGACCATCAATGCCTTGTGAGGAAAAACTCTTTCATCTCCTTCCTTTTTACATACCATTTATAGCACTTATGAGGCAGAGGGCCAAATCTGCACAAACTTTTATGAATAAGAACATAGTGCTAAACTGGAAGCCTTTTCTTCTATTCCCATCACCAAACAAGAGTCCAAGAAAACTGTAAAACTTTTAATAGGATCCAGCTGGCCAATTTGTCTGTAAAGTAATCCAGGCCTTTATAAGTAGTCAGATGTAGATGACAAAAAAAAATATTCTTGTGGGGAAATAGTGCTGTTAGCTTGTGTAATATTTACCACAGATTCAGTTTTTCCTTTCTCTTTGTTTGATCTGATGCACTAGAAAGTTAATTGGCGCCTACAGTTAATTGGCGCAGACAGTAGGAAGACAGCATGAAAACACAGACCACAAAATTCCTATAGTCATGTGCCTCAGGGCTGCTTAAGAGGCATACATAGGCACACAGAGTGAGACAATATGCCAGAATAGCTCTTTATGGCAGATCTAAAACACAGTGCCCTGTGCCTTTCTAACCTTGAGGAACAGATTAAGAGTTGTAGATGGCAAGTGCACTCACTGAAAATCACAAGGGTTTGATGGTGAATCTGCCCCAAAGTATGAAATACACAAAGGATTCAACAGTGCTTTCCTCCTAAAGAACATAAAATCTCCATTTTCAAATTGCAGGAGGAAGTTATTTCCTGACCAGCCACTCTAGAGGCTGCCCTGCCAACTTCTCTAATTTCCAAGCTCCCACAAGGTTTACAGTAACATGACAGCTTGACCCCTGGGGATAGGAATCCCTTTACTGATGACAGCACACATTGCCAATAGTGTATGAAAGGTTTTATTACCTAAATAATTGAGGTATCTGAGGAAAGTAAGGCAGGCCTCTCCAGAGCTTTCAAGAAATGGCTTCACAAGCAAGGAAAGATAATTGGACTTTTTAAAAACTGAAGTTAGGGGCTGGGTTAGGATGAGGGTTCACACACAAGAGCAGGATCTTAAGAGGACTGAATCTCTTGCCACTGCCAATGGAAGAAGGACTAAGGTTTTCTGATCACTTTGTATAGATGTGGGTAAAAGTGTAAAGAGGATGAATGAGGTTTTAAAGCAGTCAGCAATCACCAAAAATTGAAGACAGAGACTTACAGGTTCTAATCTGGCATTTAAGGAACTTAGAAGTCATCATTCCTGGCCTCAAAGAAAAAAAATGAAAAAAACTTGAACAAGTCTTCTTAGACCCATCAGAGCATTGAGGTCACAGGCAAAACACTCTCTCTAAAACTGGGAAAGAAGAAATAAAGATGGCATGTAAAAATAAGCACCAGGGACTTCACTGGTGGTCCAGTGGTTAAGACTTCACCTTCCAATGTAGGGGGTGCAGGTTTGATCCCTGGTTGGGGAGCTAAGATGCCATATGCCTCGCAGCCAAAAAACCAAAACATAAAAATAGAAATAATATCGTAACAAAATTCAATAAAGACTTTAAAAAATGTCCACATCAAAAAAAAGTAATAATAATAAAAAATACCAAACACTCTGTTCTTAACAAGGCCTGTACTGAAAACAATATATTTCACCAGAGGCTAACACAAAACCAAAAAAATAAAACAAACAAAATAGAACACAATATCCATGAACTGTACAATGACAGGTTTAAAATACACAAAATGGGAATATCTGAAAAAAAAAAGATACACAGAAAGGAACAGAAAAAATGAAGTAATAATCATTGAGATTTTCCTAAAATTAATCATAAATGGCATGCTGTAGATCCAAAAAGCTTAAAGAACACTAAACGTCAAAAATGCATACCAAGGGCTTCCCTAGTGGTGCAGTGGTTGAGAGTCCGCCTGCCGATGCAGTGGACACGGGTTCGTGCCCCGGTCCGGGAAGATCCCACATGCTGCGGAGCGGCTAGGCCTGTGAGCCATGGCCTCTGAGCCTGCACGTCCGGAGTCTGTGCGTCCAGAGCCTGTGCTCCGCAAGGGGAGAGGCCACAACAGTGAGAGGCCCGCGTACCGCAAAAAAAAAAAAAAAAATGCATACCAAGTATATCATATTCTAACTAGAGAAAAATCAAAGAGAAAGAGAATATAGTGAAAAAAAGCCAGAGGGGAAACCCACGTTACTTATAGAGAAAAACGATTAGAATTAAATCAGACCTCTTTTCAGAAACCATGCAAGCAGGAAGAGAGCAGAGTGAAATATTTAAATTTTTGAAAGAAAAAACTACTCTTCTACTTTTCAAAACCAAAAGCTGGTCCGCAGAAAATATTAATTATAATAAAATTGATTGACGTCTAGTCAAGATAACGGAGAAGAGAAGGCAAAACAGAAATAATATCAGAAATGAAAGAAGGGGGAAATGAACATAAAAAGATTTGATACAATTCAACATCCATTTATGGTAACAAACTAATAATAGAAGGGAACTCTCTGTCCTTGAGAAAAATATCTACAGGACACCTGCAGCTAACATCATACTTAGATACAACACCAAAAACAAACAAACAAACCATGAAGGGAAAAAATGATAAGTCTCACTTTATTAAAAGGAAAATTCCTGTGGTGGGAAAGTGTTAAGAGAATGAAAAGACAAGTCACAGACTAGGAGAATGTCTTTGTAACACACATATCTGATAAATGACTGGTATGCAGAATATACACAGAATTCTTGGGGACTTCCCTGGTGGTGCAGTGGATAAGACTCTGTGCTCCCAATGCAGAGGGCCCGAGTTTGATCCCTGGTCAGGGCACTAGATCCCAAATGCATGCCATAATTAAGAGTTCACATGCCACAACTAAGGAGCCCGTGTACCGCAACTAAGGAGCCCTGGAGCCACAACTAAGAAGCCCTGGAGCCACAACTAAGAAGCCCATGTGCCGCAACTAAGGAGCCCGCGAGCTGCAACTAAGACCCAGTGCAACCAAATAAATAATTTAAAAAAAAACCCAAACAAAATATATATATATATATATATATATATATATATAATTCTTAAAACTCAACAGTAAGAAGACAAACAACTCAATTAAAAGTGGGAAAAAGATCTGAACAGACACCACACCAAAAAAGATACACAGATGGGAAATAAGCAATATGAAAACATGCTCAACATATGTCTTTGGGAAATTATAAAAAAAACAACAATGATATGTCACTACACACTTATCAAATGGCTAAATTCAAAACACTCAGAACACCAGATATTAGTGAAGATGTGAAGCTGCTGGTAATCCTCATTCCTTGGTGGTGGGAATGAAATTTGGTATGCCTACATTGGAAGATAAGAATTTTCCATCGATACTTAATATACTCTTATACATATAGTAAGATCCAGCAATCACATTCCTTGGTAGAGACCTAAATTAGTCTCTACCAAGCCTACACATGAATGTTTCTAGGTGTTTTATTCATAATGGGCAAGAGTTAGAGTTAAGCATGATGTCCTTCAAGAGTCGAATGGCTAAACTATCAGTGTCATTCCCACTGTAATAAGATGAAATATTGTTCAGTGAAAAAATGAAATCAGGTATCAAGCCATGAAAACACATGAAGGAATCTTAAAAGTACATTGCTAAGTGAAAGAAGCCAATCTGACAAGGCAACACAAGATTCCAAGTATTGGACATTCCGGAAAAGACATTATTATGAGCCAGAAAAAGATCTTTGGTTCTGAAGGATTTGGGGGTTGAAGGGAGAGATGAATGAATAGATGAAACATAAGGAACTTTGAGGGAACTGATACTACTCTACAGGACAGAGAAATGATGGATACGTTTCAATAAACATTTACCAAAACCCATAGATCCTATAACACAAAGAGTCATTGATAATAAAAACTGTGGACTTTAGTGCATCACTATTGGTTCAGTAATTGTTATAAATGTACTGTGGTAATACAAGATGTATAAAACAGTGCAAACTGTGTGGATGCAGAGGGGTTATGTGGGAACTACTAAGGAAAAGAATTACAGGACCACAATATTCAAGAGATAAAGGAATCCAAAGGAAAGAAAAGCAAATATTTGAATCAGCTGAGATAAGCACACTGCTTCCCTACCGTTGAAAACGAAAATCCACATTCAGAAAGTTAAATACATTCTTAAAATTGTGGTCCAGACACTCCCAACTGAAATAGAACCCCTAGAAGTGAGTCAGTCCCTGGTGAAGAAGGGTAGGGACCCAAAATAAACTCTGGCAGCTGCACATACTCTTCTCTTGCCTGGCCACGTGCGAGCCCTTCCTCTCCCAGGCTTCCATTCTCACAAGTGAGGAATTTCTCATCAGGTTCCGACCCAAATGAACTCCCAAATTCATAAACCCTTTGTCAAGGAGACAGAACACCAACCTCCATAGACTTTCCTGTGCACAAATTACACTGAATGCGCCAACATTATGGATGCAACACTTAGGCATACATCTGCACCTGAAGAAACCACTATTACAACTGCAGAAAGAAATCACCGTGTCTCCTCCACCTACCCAGGTGCACTTGAACCCCCATCTTTCCAGGGCTCTGCACCTTCTCTCAGCATAAAGGCTCCTTCTGTAGTGGGTGTGAGCAGGTGAGAAAACCTACAAGGAGAGGTTCCCCAGGAAGAACCAATTGGCCTTTACTTCTACCTCTCTGTGCACGCTCAGAGAGGGCCTTGGTTTGGCTCACCCACCACAGGCCATGCTCAACACTGGAGTTACTTGGCACCACTATTACATTTTAATGACACAAACACACTGACCAATCCAGCAAATTCACTCAGACTCAGTGTTTATGTGGAAAGGAGGAAAGAAAACTGGAACGTACTTTACTAGTTCAACCAGAAAATCCCAAATATATATTCCTTTCAGCAAAGAAGATGTCAGTTAATTATTATTTCATGGCAAGACTTGTTTTGTAATTAATTAATCATACTTGAACACTTCTGGTCTGCAAGTCTAAACCCTGGAATTTCATTTAAAATCATCCAAAAGTAATGAACAGCCCTCTGAAACAACTACAGTCAGGGTAAGAGGGAGTGAAACCAGTATCTTAAGTGAAATGCAATACTGGAACCTTTCTTTTCACCCCTGAAATTCACCTCTTTTTTTTGCCTCTTTGGAAATGTTTTATGCTATCTTTCGAGCCTATTGATTAAATAAAAATGTATTTACCCCTACTGAAAACGAACACTTAAATAAAGCAATAAATCTTCTCAGGTCAACAAAAGCAGGGAGGGGCAAGGCTGACAGAACAGATCACCCAGGAAAGTTTCAAAAAGGAACCTCCAACCAAAGGATTTTCCGTAGGCTGTCTGGGCCCAGGAAAGATCCTGGGACGAGAGGCACAAGGATTTCATACAACATAGTTCCAGGCGGTCATTCTCGGCTTTCCTTTCATGTAAAATACACACAAAAAAATAAAGCTTTCAAAATCAGCCCATCCGTGGCTCTACTTAAGAAGGATAAACAATTAAAACATTGAGGCTATTTGAAATGTACCACGGCGGACAAACAGTAGAATATGTTGTGAATCAGAGAGAGGAAACTGGCGTTTGGGAATATGAAAGGGATTTGTAAATTTAGGGATTTATCGCCAACCCTAGGAAGAGCTACGCTGGTAAAACAGGGTTGTGGATTTGAGACCCCGCTCCCACCAAATTTGAAAAACTCAAGAGAAAACGTGTCGCGCTGGGGAGAAAGGAGGGAACGGGGACCTCACACACCACAGCTCCTCCCACGCATATAGCCCTGACCCCGAGTCTAACGACCCTCCCGTGGTCACCGCACAACCTGGGGGAGACGCGGGGCTGCGGGCGCAGAGCTGCGCAGAGAGGCTCCAGGGTCAGGGCCGACGTCGCCGCGCACCAAGGGACGGGACAGGACGCCCGGGGTCCCGGCTGCCGGCCCCGCCCCGCCCCCACGCTGCGAGCCGGAGCGGACTGAGGTCCGAGCGGCGCCCCGGGTGGACTCGGGCCAGCGGACTACGAATTTGACCGCGGGGAGGCCCGGGTCCCGCCACGGCCGCTTCCGGCCGGTTCCCACCAGCCCCTCCTCTCCGTCTCCACATCCAGGGAAGCACACTCACCATTTCTAGGTTTCCTGGGTCTCCCCGAATCCTTCCTACGACTCCCACGACCCGTATAGATCACAGCACAACACAGCCTGCGGCAGAGGAAGAAGACCACTAGGGGAAGATAAGCATCCGGAGCAAAGCCAGAGCGATTACCTACAGCCCTTCCGTTGAGGGCCGTCACCCCACCCACAGGCCCCAGCGACCTCCCTGATTGGGCAGTTCCCAAGGCCTCGCCCCCTCGTGCCTGAGTGACAGCGGGGCGGGAGGACGCTTGGCTCAGGCGAACAGGCTTCAGCCGTTCGTGGGTGACCTGTCCCCGAGGGAATATTTGAATTTAAACAGAGCTTATTCCTGTCCTAAGGCTGACTCTGTAGTCTTCCCGCAGCTTGGTCGGAACGCGAGGTCACAGGTGTGCACAGGGAATTCCTCATTCAGTTTGAAGATGAAGCAAGTATAGACAAGAGGGCGCCCAGACCAGGACAAACTGCAACAAGAAGGCTTGGTGTAACTGGAACCTTTGTTTAGAAACGTAGCCACTTCAGTGTGACATCACTATCTGTAATAAAGAGTCAGGCTCCGTTTTTTTTTTTTTTTTTTTTTTTTTGCGGTACGCGGGCCTCTCACTGTTATGGCCTCTCCCGTTGCAGCGCACAGGCTCCGGACGCGCAGGCTCGGCCATGGCTCACGGGCCCAGCCGCTCCGCGGCATGTGGGATACTCCCGGACCGGGGCACGAAACTGTGTCCTCTGCACCGGCAGGTGGACTCTCAACCACTGCGCCACGAGCGAAGCCCTCAGGCTCCGTTTTAATCTTTGAAATTTGACAGCCTTGAGACTTCTACCCATCTCTTCCCCACCCCCCACTCATTTGAGAAGAATCCCAGAGCGTTTGGCTCTAGTGGGGAGTTTGAACCCCACAGTCCTAGGTGGGGGAAGGGCCTCTTCTCTAAGCAGACGGTGTGAGATGTGTCATTAAACGATCAGGTTTCATTAAATTCACGTTTTACACTGGAAGGAAATTTATTTTAGATCAATGTTAGCTTGTGTCCCTAGAGAATTTTGAAATGTAAAAAGCTATAAGATCCCTAAGGCAACTGAATTCCTATTTTCACTAAAATAACAAAAACAACAATAACAAACCGTAATGTAAATGTGAGATGCACCTGGAAAGTCTTTTTACCCCTCCAAGCTCTACTTCGAGGTATAACTGACTAATAAAATGGTCTAATTTGAGGATAACAATACGATGATTTGAGATACTTATACTGTATTGTATAAATGAAATTTGCTTAGAGAGTGGATCTTAAGAGTTCTCAACACACACACACACACACGCACACACACACACACACACACGCACACACACACGATAACAATTTGAGGTGATGGATGTGTTAAATAACCTGGAAACTCTTAGATGTCTAAGAGCCTGAATTGCTTGCATTGCAAAACCTTAATGCATTTATCCACTTATTTGAATGCTTTATTGAGATACAACACACATACTATACAATGGACCCTTTAATGTCTAAAACTCACCGGTTTTCAGTGAAACCGAATTCCCCTAAAACAAAGTTTCCTTACTGAGTTTATGATTAATCTCTTTATCCAAAACTTTATTCCCTTTCTTGTCCCCTCTGACCTAATCAACTAGAGTCAAACTGCTGTTGTAGCTAACATCGTTAATGTACTAAAATTGTTATTACAGGTATCATCATTAACGTACAAACAGAGGTTGTTTCTCCAGGGCAAGATAAGCTAACAGATCTCCAAGCCATGGACCACCTGGGCTGGGAATCATAAAGGAGAGACATCCTGACTCCTGAAGCTATCATTAAGAAATGTCACAGAAGTGTCACAAGATGATGATTAATCCCAGCCTCTTTATTCTTCCCCTTAAAAAAACCCTTAACTCAAAGACCAAGCTGGAGTGGATCTGAGACTTGCCTCCCACTCCCTTGCTTGGAACCCTGCAAATAAACCCTTACTTTGCTGCAAACACCCACTGTCAGAGCTTTCTGTGCTGTGGGCACATGAGCCCTTGTTCATAGCATCAGTATATTCACAGGTAGATTCAATAATCACCACTACAGCCAATTTCTGAACATTTTCCTCACCTTAAAAAGAAACTCCTCTTCTCCTATTCCCTAGTGGGAACAAATTAAACAGCTATCTATCCAGTGATTTATATACAGGAAGGGTCTCTGGGGAAAAAAGAATGCAGGTGACCAAGTGTAATCTCCTTGTAAATATACTGAAAACTGAGCTCTTGGTAAATAGACTAATAACCTTTGATAGAGAAGGGTCCTCACCAAAAGAATACTTTTATTAGGACATTTCTGGTTTAGTATTTTTATGGTAAATAAATCATAATCACAGATTTATAGAAGAGCATGACTACTTAGAAAATGCCACATAAACTACTCAACTGAGTGTAAAATGGAAATTTATAGTAACCTGAGTTAAATCAATCACATTTTCACTCTGGAAAATGGGCTCAAGGGACACACAAAAAAAGTTGACAATGAGATATTTCCCTGATCACTTGACTTAAAATTGCAACTCACTGCCAAACCCATTTCTGATTCACCCTAGTCTTCTCTAGTATTTTTCATAATGCTCACGATTTCCTTATGTAGTGTGTAATTTATTCTTCATTGTTTATTGTTTATTGCCTGTCTCTCTTCATTGGAATATAAGATGCATGAATAAAGGAATCTATTCTTGCTTCATTGATTTATACTAAACCCTTGAATAGTGACAAGTGTGCAACAAAGTGTTAACTGAATGCAGACTGGAGCTACTATGTGTCATGTGCAAAATGAAGCTATGGGAATTCAGATTGGGGTTAAGAGATTGCATTTGTATGAATTATGGGAGTTAAGAAGGAGAGAGAGGGTTTCCCTGGTGGCGCAGTGGTTAAGAATCCATCTGCCAATGCAGGGGACACAGGTTCGAGCCCTGGTCCAGGAAGATCCCACATGCTGCGGAGCAACTAAGCCCGTGTGCCACAACTACTGAGCCTACGCTCTACAGCCCGCGAGCCACAACTACTGAAGCCAACGCACCTACAGCCTGTGCTTCCCAACAAGAGAAGCCACTGCAATGAGAAGCCTGCGCACTGCAACGAAGAGTAGCCCCCACTCACCACAACTAGAGAAAGTCCGTGTACAGCAATGAAGACCCAACACAGCCAAAAATAAATAAATAAAATAAATTAATTTAAAAAAAAACCTCTGTGAAGGAGAGGCGGGAGGAAGACAAGAAAAGAGATAAGACAATATGAAAGAAAAGGAAAAAGGAATTGATGGGAATGAGGAAAAGGAGAGGAAAGAGTAAAGAAGAGTATAGGATTAACTCATCTCTAGAGATCTTTTAGTTCTTGTCCTTATAATCATTGGTTGTTTATCTTCTTGGATCTCTAAGGAATTCTCTAAGAGACCCCTATACGTAACTACACTAAACCACATATTTCCCAAACATTTAAAAAGTGGATTTCCAGTTCCTGACACACAAAAAACTCTCATGAGAAAGAATGAATTCCCTGAAATCTACTACAAAATATTTTAATCTAATTCAATAGTAACATGAACAATAATCACAGTAAAATCATTTTGATGACAAACAAAAGTATTCTCATTTTTAAAAAAAATGAATGAAACCTTTTCTTTAAAATGAATGAATCTTTCTTTAAAGGTTGCATTCAAATTTTTATAAATCTGATACTTTTGGAGATATGTGTATTTTTAAAATTTCCAATAAAACTATGAAAATATAATTGAGAACACTAGTTCCTTGGTAACACATTACTTCTAGTCCACAATAGCTATAATTAGAGTTGACTGTTCTCCTTTTGACCTTGCAGAAACAATAAATGTTAATGAGGCACTCATTTTTTGTGTGGAGTTGTTCAGCAAACAAACAAAACAAAACAAAAAACCATTAAAAATTCACCTGCTAACATCTGTGGTGCCCACAGACTTTACACAGAGAGTTGAATGCTTTACTCTCAATGATGCACAAAATATTCCTATGTTGACAAAATATAATCTTGTAGCTCCAACACCTTGTTATTAAAAACAAGATAATAAAAAGATTAAAAAAAAACTCTTCTGCTCTTTAGCTTTCACTCCCAATTTCTTCCTCCAGTCCCCATGCCTAGACAACCACTAATCTTTGTATCTATATAGATTTCCCTACTCAAGGCTTTCAAATGAATGGAATTATATAATATATGGTCTTTGTGATTGACCTCACTCACTTAGCATGATTTTTTCAAGGTACTCCCATGTTGTAGCATGTATCAACCCTTCATTTGTGTTTACGGCCAAAAAATATTCCACTGGATGAATAAAACACATTGCATTTATCTATTCATCCATTAATGTACATTTGCAATTTTTCTATCTTTGGCTACTATGAATAATGCTGCTATACAATTCATGTACAGGGACTTCCCTGGTGGTGCAGTGGTTAAGAATCCGCCTGCCAATGCAGGGGACACGGGTTCCAGCCCTGGTGCAGGAAGATCCCACATGCCACAGAGCAACTAAGCCCGTGCGCCACAACTACTTAAGCCTGTGTGCCTACAGCCCATGCTACACAAGAGAAGCCACTGCAATGAGAAGCCTGCACACCGCAAAGAAGAGTAGCCCCCCGCTCACCACAACTGGAGAAAGTCCGTGCACAGCAATGAAGACCCAACACAGCCAAAAATAAATAAATAAATTTATTTAAAAAAAATAAATAAAATTCATGGGAGACGCAAGAGGGAGGGGATATGGGGATATATGTATACGTATAGCTGATTCACTTTGTTATACAGCAGAAACTAACACAACATTGTAAAGCAATTACACTCCAATAAAGATGTTAAAAAAATTCATGTACAAGTTTTTGTTTGAACATGTGTTGTTATTTCACTTGGGCATATAGGTAGAGAGAAATTGATGGATTGTATGGTAATTCTAGGTTTAATATTTGAGGAACAGCCAGAATGTTTTCCAAAGTGACTGCACCAATTTTTATTTGCACCACTCAGTTATGAGGGTTCCAGTTTCTCCATATATCCTCAACAACAGTTGTTATGATTCTAGCTTTTTGATTCTAGCCATCCTAGTGGCTATGTAGTGATATTTCATTAGTGGTTTTTTTTTCCTTTTTTTTTTTTTTTGGCCATACCATGCAGCATGTGGGATCTTAGTTCCCCAACCAGGGATTAAACATGCTCCCTGCAGTGGAAGTGCAGAGTCTTAACTGCTGGACCGCCAGGGAAGTCCCTCATTAGTGTTTTGATGTACATTTCTTTGATGACTAATGATATGCAGCATTTTTTCATAGCTCCTGGTCATTTGTATATCTTTTTTGGACAAATATGTATACAGATCCTTTGCCATTTTTAAACTGAGTTATTTGACTTTTATTATTAAGTAATAATCTTTATATTTTTCTATATAAGTCCCCTATCAGATATATGATATGCAAAGTTTTCTTCCATACTGTGGGCTTTCACTCTCTTGCCTTAAAAACTTTACATTTAATTGTGGTAATATACACATATTATAAAATTTACTTTTTTTTTTTTTTACTATATATAAAATAGATGAACAAGAAGGTCCCACTGTATAGCACAGGGAACTATATTCAATATCTTGTAATAAGCCAGAATGGAAGAGAATCTGAAAAAGAAAAATGAAAGCATGGGGTAAATCTATAAGCACTGATCTATATGTGCTGCAGAATGATGTAGCCATGTTAAAAATTTCCAATTTGCTGGGAATTCCTGGCGGTCCAGCGTTTAGGACTCCACGTTTTCACTGCCAAGGTCCTGCGTTCCATCACTGGTCAGGGAAAAGAAAATTTCCAATTTGCAGTTATATATATATATATGTTTCCATCATGGTTACCTCTACTGAGTAGGACTGAGGGTGCTGAAGAATGGTTAACTTTCTCCACACTTTGAAATGTTTATTATGTATGACTTTTTACACTTAATTATTATTTTTTTAATTTTAATTTTTAATTTATTCATCTTTTGGCTGTATTGGGTCTTTGTTGCTGCACGTGGGCTTTCTCTCTAGTTGCGGCGAGCGCGGGCTACTCTTCGTTGCAGTGCGTGGGTTTCTCATTGCGGTGGCTTCTCTTGTTGCGGAGCATGGGCTCTAGGTGCGCGGGCTTCAGTAGTTGCGGCGCGTGGGCTTAGTTGCTCCGAGGCATGTGGGATCTACCCGGACCCGGGATTGAATCTGTGTCCCCTGCATTGGCAGGCAGATTCTTAGCCACTGCGCCACCAGAGAAGTCCCTACATTTAATTTTTAAATGTTTAATTAAGCAGGTAATTCATGACTACCAAAAATAAAAATAAAATAATAAATTAGTCATTTGACTATAAAGTATTAAAAATAAAATATGGGTACATTTTTTTTGTTTAGCATGAGTTGTTTATTTTGTATATCAACTTTCAAAACCTCAGCCTGAGACATAGAGGTATGCCTGAAGACTCACTCCTGGCATGTCTTCTACCATTGGCGACTAAATTCCCCATGCTCCTGTAGATAATGATGTGATTTGTTGCTTATAAGCCTTTTCAACACTTACGTAAAAAGAAGCTTAAATTGTTTCTTTTAAATTATTTAAATTATATATATTTTTGTTTCTTCCTCTTGAAATGCAAAGGTAATGTGGTTTACATTTTGAAATATGCTTGCTTTCTTGTTCATTTAAAATAAATCCTGGAAGTTCCCTGGTGGTCCAGTGGTTAGGACTCTGTGCTTTCACTGTCAAGGGCCTGGGTTCAATCCCTGGTCAGGGAACTAAGATCCCTCAAGCCAAGCAGCTCCACAAGCAAGCAAGCAAGAAATAAATAAATAAATAGATAGATAGAGAAATAAAATCCTAAATAAATAGATAAATAAAATAAATCCTGTACATGTTTTCCTATCAATGGTGGTGTGCTACCAGCACATGTGAGCAAGAACACTGGAGAGCTGCTGCTACAATCCCTAACCAGGCCACTCCTAGTCTGCAATGGCACCCAATGGGCAGCAGGATTAGTTAATCTCCAGGCAATCATGCTAGAGGATGCCCTGGGCAACAGTTGACCTCATCAGCACATTTTTACAGACTTTTAGGCTATTATCATGGTGTAGGTACTTGGTACCAAGAACAATGTTAACCAAATTTTTCTAAGTGGAGATCTGATTGAAATTAAAAACTATTTATTTGGGGTTTGTTAGGACTGCAGCCCCGGAGACACGGATTCAAGAAGCACTTGAATTGTGTTTTGCTAGACTACAGAATAGGGGTGGTTTATAAAGGTAAAAAGCTGCAAAGCTACGGTCAGTTACATAAATTGTTTGTCAAGAATTATAATTGGAGCTGACAGAAAGTGAGGGTACTTGTTATGCAAGGATTGGTTTGGGATGTGAAATGGTTGCATAGTTACCAGGGGAGACCTTGAGACAATAAGGTTGTAGCTGGCAGGTGTTGTTCTGAATATGGCTGGTGGTCCCTGGGTCTGGTTCAGTTCAAAGAAAGTTCAAGTTCTCAGTGGTAAAGAGATGTCTGAGATTAAATCCGCAGTGGCCATCTGACTCCGTTTTAGTATGCCTGAATTGTGATTACTCCATTATAATTTCAATTTGTCATCAACAACAACTCCTTATCCAAGGGCATCTCTTCGGGATAAAGCACTCTGGGATGATCTTGCCTCATAATCACACAAACACAAAGGTCACGTATCTCTGCACTTACTAAAAATCAAACTTCAGTGCTTCATGGCAATCCTCAGGCTAGTAAATTAGTTCAAATTTCCGAAACACATACTGACACCTCAGTTGCATTCAGGAACCCAGAGAACAACCTGGGTGAGGGAGGCAGACTTTGCAGTGTCAAGAGGGTGAGGTGCCCTGTGTTTCCACGGGAGGATGTGAGTGACTTATTTGATTGCTTTTGTGGACAGACATGGAAATTATACTATACTACAGACTGATAAGACTGTAATACAGTCATCCCTAGGTAACCAGGGGGGATTGGTTCCAGGAGACACTGACTATACCACAATCCACCGTTGCTCAAGTCCCATAGTAGGCCCTCTATATCCCCAGGTTCTGCATCCACAGATTCATCCAACGTCCAATGGAAATTTCAGTCTGAGTTTGGCTGAATGCTCCAATGCTAAACACGGGACTAGAGAGGACCGACTCTATATATGTTGGAAAAATCCGCATGTAAGTGGACCCTTGCAGTTCAAACTCATGTTTTGCGAGGGTCAACTGTACTATTCTGTAAAAGTACAATACTATACACTATAAAGTAATTATGTATATGCTAATTATATATAATATATTCTATTTGCATATAGTATAAGCTAATTACATATAATGCTATACTACATACTACCTATGCTATGTACAGGTAATATACTACATTTTACAGGTAATATACTACATTACAAAGTGTAATATACTACACTTTACTTTTTTTAGCTTTTTAAAATTTTTTTAAATTTTTATTTATTTAATTTTGGCTGTGTTGGGTCTTCATTGCTGCTCGCGGACTTTCTCTAGTTGTGGCGAGCAGGGGCTACTCTTTGTTGCAGTGCGCGGGTTTCTCACTGCAGTGGCTTCTCTTATTGCGGATCACGGACTCTAGGCGCACGGGCTTCAGTAGTTGTGGCTCGCAGGCTCTAGAGCGCAGGCTCAGTAGTTGTGGTGCAGGGGCTTACTTGCTCTGTGGCATGTGGGATCTTCACAGACCAGGGCTGGAACCCGTGTCCCCTGCGTTGGCAGGTGGATTCTTAACCACTGCGCCACCAGGGAAGTCCTACGCCATTTTATGTAAGAAAAAATTCTCAGGAGCGTGAAGAGGTGAGGGTCAGGGTCTGCAATGCCAGGAGTTATCCTGTTCCAACCACTCACGCTGCTATAATCACTTTCAGAAAAGCACCCCTCACGATGTGACCCTTCCTCACTTTATTTTCCCATTGGAAGCTCAGTGAGGGCGACAAAGGTTTCTGTGTCCTCACTTGGCCTCCATGTCCTCTGGGAGGTCTCCTCCGTATGGTATCCATCACCCCCCAGGTCTCACCTGCCCACTGAGGTCGCTCCGGTCCGCCTCACAGGCCGTCCACACCGAGCCCTTGATCACTGTCCCCTACTTGGACTTCCACTGATGGGGAGAGAGGCGGCCTCCAGACCTCGGACCCCAGGCTTACCTGCCACAGAGAGAGTACTTTCTGGGACCCTGGAAAGCACTGAAAGCTGTTGCAAGAGCAGGTGGGGACATGGCTCCGCCCATTTCTGCCTCTTGAGAAACCTGGAGCTTGTCCTCCGATTAAGGAGGAGACACCACCTCCTGCGCCTGCGCACTTCAGGGACCCCGGGCGTTTCGCGCGTCTTATTTGGAGACGGTGTCGCGCGTTGCATTCTAGAGTTTTGGGAAGCAAAGGGGCCCCAACGGCGGAGGGTCTGGCTGAGATCACCATTTCCCACAGGCCACGGGTCAGGAGATCTGCAGAGATTTTCCTGCACCAGGAAAGAGTTGTCACCAGCCTCGTTAGGGGAGCGCCAAACTCTGGAAGCGGTTGCCGAGGTGAGGGACCTCCCGGTGGTAGGCACATGTGCCACCGAAATCATAGCGTGCAGGGTTTTAGAACAAAAGGAGGATGATTTGGTAACAGTGGGGTCTGTCAGAGGGACTCTATAGCTAGGACAAGGCAGGGTGTCTCTTTTCGACATTATTGGTGGTTTTGAAAGTATTGTGAAACTGTGCTTGTTGGTACACTGCTGACCTTTATGAGACAGCGGGTAGTAAATGTCTGACGGGCCTGAGCCTCGCACTCATGACATGGGTTCTGGGTTCCATCACTGCTTCACCTCACAGTTACCTGAGGTCACAACAGAAAATTTCCAGAGTGGGATAGTGTTTGATTTAAACATGTTTCCTAACAAGCGGTCACAGAGTACACTAGAGATGGGAAATTTATAAGTTGGAAATGGTCTCAAGACCTTCTCTGGGAACACGTGATGTTGATGTCCAATGATTAGATTAGGATACACCCAGCTGCATCCCATTGGGGAGGTCTGTGACATGCACCTTTGTGTCAGACCACAGCATTGCCAAGATATGACCCAAAAAACTTGGAGTCAATACAAAAGTGGACTCCAAGAGCCCTATCATTTTCTCACCAGTTATGTGAATGGCAACGAGAGCAGGTGTAGCCCTAGAAGGTACCTCTTTCCTAAGTCAGACTTGGTACCAAGAAAGTCCTGTTGTGACCCATGACCTTCCTCCATTCTAGTCCTTCCATTTCTTCTTATGAAGGATCACAGAAGGTGGAAAGAAGGGTTACACGTGTAAAAATCAAGGTTTGGGAAAGTTTAACATTCTCCTAGCATGTGAAAGCAACTTTGTTGCTTTCTATTACTTTTTAGTATATACACATACTATTTGGAGTGTAGTTGTGAAATTTTACAAATGTATAGTTATACTACCATCAAGATAGAGTATACTTCATCATCTCAAAGGAACACTCTAGTGGTGCCTGGTTGTAGTGAACCCTCCCTACCCTTAATCACTGATCTGTTTTAGCTTCTTATACCTTTGTCTCTTCCACAATGTCATATATATGGAACACCATGGTGTCTTATGTTCCCTGCTGGAAACTCTTGATTCTGCGTTTGTAAAAGTACGTAATTATACAAACCTTATAGTGTCCTTCTGAGTTTGCAATTTTTGACATTGCCCAGAAGAGTGGCACACATTATGCCTTCAAAACTGAGAGATTCCACTGTTATCAGCTATGGGAATTGAGGTAAGACCCAATGCTTAACTTTCTTCATTTGTATGTGGCAGGAATGATGGGGACAGGAGATCAAACGAGATACTAATAATTGTAAAGTCACATGTCAACACTGCTAAGAAAGCATAAATTAGTACTGAAAAAAAAGAGGGGAGCAAGTTTGGACTTATTTTGCTGTTTAATGAAACCCAAACTGTCACCTTTTACCCCATCTTCCCTAACATCTGCTGAAAGTGTAAACGTGGAAATGATCCCTGAAAACAGAAAAAATGAGCTTTCAGGGCTTTGTGCATAAACCTCCTAGCTGCTCCTCTTGTAAGAAGGCATAGGGACTTCCCTGATGGAGCAGTGGTTAAGAATCCGCCTGCCAATGCAGGGGACGTGTTCAAGCTCTGGTCCAGGAAGATCGTACATGCCGCGGAGCAACTAAGCCCGTGTGCCACAACTACCGAGCCTGCGCTCTAGAGCCTGTGAGCCACAACTACTGAAGACCGTGCGTCTAGAGCCTGTGCTCCGCAACAAGAGAAGCCACTGCAGTGACAAGCTCACACACCACAACAAAGAGTAGCCCCCGCTCGCCACAACTAGAGAAAGCCTGCGCACAGCAACGAAGACCCAACACAGCCATAAATAAATAAATAAATTTATAGAATAAAGTTTAAAAAAAAAAAAAAGAAGGCATAGAATATTTCCTGCTCTGAGGAAATATACCTCCTTTGCCACCACATTCAGATATTACTCAAAATGATACCCTCTGTCTGCAGCTCACCTCAATTATTCCTTGGATAATTGCCCTCTAAACATCCATAGTTATTTTTGGTGTTTCAACCAGGAAGTCATATTGGACTTGCACAGATATCACTCTACTCATAGGAAAATGCATGATGAGCTACAGTTGTGCAGATGACCTTTACTCAAACCCAAAGGAATACCTTTAAAAGATGTATTCACTTGATGTTAGTCTGTGTTCAATTAATACATTTTATTTAATCAATAAAACTTGAAGCACAGTATGAAATTATATCTAAGATACAATAAAGAGGTAAATATCAGAAAGAAATAAAATATTCCAATATAATACTCCATGTATTAAAAATTGTTTCTTTTTTCATTTCCAGATGGTGTGCAGTAATAGTCATGAGGTGTGTTCTTTTATTTCGGGTGAGTTCAAATTGATTTCCAGGGCTTAGACTTGCACTCCTGAAGTGTTCAAGTATGATTATATTCAAAACAATTTTTTTGCCATGGAAATAATAATTAACTTTTTTCTTTTTATGGAATGTAATATTCAACAGATACTTGTGGGTTTTCTTGTTGAGCTAGCAAAATTCCTATAATTTTCTTTTCTCTTTTCCACATAAACACTGGGTTTGAGTGAATTTGCTGGATTGTTCACTTGGTTTGTGTATTTAAAATAGCAGTGGTGGTCCTAGCAACTCCAGTGGGAGTAGAGGCCCTGAGGCCAGTGACTCCAAGCTAAGGCCCCCTTGAGCCTGCGAAGGGAACTGCTTGAAGGCCTAGTTGGTTCTTCCCAGGGAGCCTCTCCCTGCAGGTGTCCTACCTGCTCACACCCACCCTGGAAGGAGCCTTTAGGCTGACAGAAGCTACAGAGCCCTGGAAACTGGGGATGCACATGCACTTGTGGGGATGGGGGCTAGGGGGTGAGAGAGGAATGGACAGGGAGGAGGTGCCCCTTCTGAGGTTTTAGCTGTAGTTCCCTTGGGCCTTCTTGTAGAAAAAGGTTGGAGTTTTGCATCCAGTGTAGCTGCACTCAGAGTGTAACTTGTATACGTTAAGAAAGTCATGGGGGCTTCCCTGGTGGCGCAGTGGTTAAGAGTCCAATGCAGGGGACATGGGTTCCAGCCCTGGTCTGGGAAGATCCCATATGCCACGGAGCAACTAAGCCTGTGCGCCACAACTACTGAGCCAGCACTCTAGAGCCCGTGAGCCACAACTACTGAGCCCACATGCCACAACTACTGAAGCCCATGCACCTAGAGCCCATGCTCCGCAACAAGAAAAGCCACCGCAATGAGAAGCCCGCGCAACGCAACGAAGAGTAGCCCCCGCTCGCCACTAGAGAAAGTCCGTGCGCAGCAACAAAGACCCAATGAAGCCAAATTAAAAAAAAAAAAAAAAAAACCTTTAAAAGAAAAAGATTAGTAAATAGTAAAATATAGTCTATATAAATTTCTGTTTTACATACAGAGTTTAATTAAATCTGTAAGATAGTAAAGTCTAACTTAAGAACTTAACCCACATACCCTGGTCCCCTCCAGTGCTCTTCCTCCTGTCACCGCGAAATACAGTTTTGAAAATTTCTTGAGCATCCTGTGTTTCTTTTAAACCAAGCAATTGCGAATGCATATTTATCTTACCCAGGTTTGTCCGTGCAGTGAGCAGTCAAGACTCCACATTTTTAGATGTTTGACTGCTCACCCCTTAAGCCTCACCCCACCCTCTTCCCCTTGTGCCCCTACTTGGACAAGCTGAAGAGGAAGCCTGGGTGCTCTCTCCTCTAGAGCAGGCAAGAGATTCCAACCATAAGCCCTGCCAGTGTGCAGGGACTCTTGCCCTAGCCCCATGCCCAACCACAAGGAACACCCAGGCCAGGCTCCTCACCTTGCTTTCTGAAGCCATTTCAGAGCTGCTTGAGAGGAGCCCTCCCTCCTCCCCCAAGACCTGAGTCATAAGCTTTTTCCTACCTTCTTGGTGTGTGTGTGTGGGGGGGGGTCACTTTGGCATCAGCCTCAACAAGGAAACCACACCTCTGCAGGTGACAGTAATAATCGTCGCCGTGAGCAGCATATCCACACATGACCGCCACCTGTGGGTCTGTCTTCTCTTGCTCACCTGCTCTGCTGCCTGATGGTTGCCAGCGCTGTGGGCTGCTGGGCGCTGGGGAGCTTGTGCCGTGAGCTGTGCTGCCCTTGCACTGTTGACCCCACCAGGCCTCTGTTCTATGGTTGGCTGACCAGAATGGAAAGTTTCAAGAATTTCTAAGCCTTTGGGAGCAGGGGTGTGGGATTGGGGCTCTCCTTAAAGTAGTCCTGGGTTGATGTCTGTGCCAGGATTTATCTGTGTGTTATAGAGAAACTGTGACAGAGGCTGGGTTGACCCCAAAATGCCATGGGGATGGGGTTGGAAGAAAGGGACTACACCCTGTGAAAGAGGTAGCCTCATTGTGTGAGGGGGTAGTCCTGAAAAAGCAGTCACTTAAGAAGAAAAGGAGGGCTTCCCTGGTGGCACAGTGGTTAAGAATCCGCCTGCCAACACAGGGGACATGGGTTCGAGCCTTGGTCCGGGAAGATCTCATGTGCGACGGAGCAACTAAGCCCGTGCAACAAAACTATTGAGCCTGCTTCCTAGAGCCCGTGAGCCACAACTACTGAGCCTGTGTGCCACAAGTACTGAAGCCCACGCACCTAGAGCCCATGCTCCACAACAAGAGAAGCCATTGCAATGAGAAGCCCGTGCACTGCAAGGAAGAGCAGCCCCCTCTCACTGCAACTGGAGAAAGCCCACGCACAGCAACGAAGACCCAATGCAGCCAAAAATAAAAAAATAAAAAAAAGAAAGAAAAGAAAAGAAAAGAGGAGAGGGGGAAAGGCAGCCACTAGGTTGCAGGCTGAGCTCACATTCCTAATACCAGAAGGCTCACCAGGATCCTTAAAGACTTCTGTTGCTGCATACCCATGGCATCCTTGTGGCATAGCCAAGGGATTAATTCAAAACGGACTTAAGCCTGGGTTCCTTAAACCCTATAATGCAACCAGTTGTCATGGGGAAGACTCCTAACCTTGATGGCACTGTTTTGAGGCTCTTGAGAGGAAAAAATATTATAAATACAAGGGTAGAGAGACACCCCTTCCCCAAAGTATATCCAGTGAAGGACACAAAACAGAGTAGATCGGGAGGAAGGAAATAATAGATACAATACTAAAACAAAGGTCCACAATTTGATGCAATTGGAAATCCAAAATATACTAAAATAACTTATACAACAAAACAGATGAAAGTACATTGCTTAGCTTTTGGGCCTCTACAACATAGGTTCAGAATTAATTTTGCTCTCTGATATAAAGTACTAATTCAGATACCTTCAAGCAGTTAATAAATACTAGGTCTCAAAGTACAGATCTACCTGAGTTCTCACTAAATTTAAGCAAGATACCTCTGATAATTTTAGGAGCACTAATGAATATAGAGGACAAATAGGACAATGTTTCTCCTTAACCATCAGAACCACGGTTGTGCCTAAATTCTCCATGGTCACAACACCCATTGTCCTAAAATATCCCATAACGAGCTGGGAAGCTCTGAACCAATGATTCATAGATTAAATTAAAGTTTTTGCCACTTAAAAATTGCCTTGGATTTCCCTGGTGCTCCAGTGGTTAAGACTCTGCACTTCCATTGCATGGGTTGGATCCCTGGGTGGGGAAGTTCTGCATGCTGCGTGGCACGGCCAAAACAAAAAAAGAAGAAAAATTGGACCTCACAGACCTTACTCCCCAAATAAGTTAGTTACTATGGCCCAACATAAATTACACAGGGCCTTGATGGACTGAAAACTGTATCTAAAACCTAGTTAGTGAAGGGTTAATTATTCTCCATCCTCCTTCTAACAGCCCAGTTTATCCCATTAAACCAGGAAAGAATGACACCTTACAGTGAATTAAGGCAACCTCAAGGCTGTGGTCGTACCAAACAGAACCCTATTCCTAGTCTCCAACATTATAGAAATTACCGACTCCATCTAATAAGCAATTGATAAATATTCTGATATCACAGATTCGGCTAAGTCTGTTGTGTTCAGTGCCTAGTTCAACAGCCTCTCAGCTGCACTTGGCCTTCACCGCTGAACGGATGTGTGATACACCTTTACTGGGTTATCCTCATGGATCATTAACGGCTTTGCCCTCGCACACAATCATTGCAGCCAAGATCTGAACAGCATGCTGGTTTCTCCAAGAACACAGGCAGAACATTATATTAATGACATCTCCTCTAAGGACATTAAGGACACACAAATATTGAAAAAAGAAGCTCACAAAAAGCAGATGGGACAAGGCCATGCATATAATGTGAGTCCCTGATAACTCTGTTAAATTTCTGGAAATTATTTGATAAGCTGAGGCCAGCTCCCTCCCTGACACCATGAAGAAACGGCTATCGTTCCCCATAGCACCTACAACATCTACATGGTTCTTTTGATGTTCTGGAGGCAACATATTCCGTGTTTACAAATTTTACTTGAGCCCATTTTTGTTGTTATTTGCAAGTTTGCCACCTTGTATGGGTACCCTGCCACAAAAGGCTAAAGACTCTCTTCAATTACAAGTGGCACTCCAGTTAGTGCCCTTAGAGAATCCTTCACTAGAGGCAGTATGTGAATGACTTGCCTCTTTGCTCTCCTTCTCAGGCCTCCTCACAGGAAGATAGCAGCCACCTCCTAAAGCTTTTAGCCTTAAAGGAGCATAAGGTCGCCAAAGAGAAATTGCAGTTTGCCCGAACCCAGGTTCAATATTTAGGGCATCTGATATCAGAACATGGGTGACACATAGATCCAGATAGAATTCATAGTTTCCTAAGTTTCATGGTTCCCAAAGTAAGCACCAATGGTGAGGTTTTCTCAGGCTAGTGGGTCACTGCCAAAACTGGATTCCAAATTTCTCTCTTATGGCTAAATCTCTGTATGTTTTACTCAACAGTAACAACCCTGACCCAATTTTATGGGAAGAACCGGACAACAAAGCTTTCAAGGCCTTAAAGAAGGGTTTGATGGGGACTTCCCTGGTGGTCCAGTGGTTAAGACTCTGTGCTTCCAATGCAGGGGGCAGAGGTTCAATCCCTGGTTGGGAAACTAAGATCCCACATGCCATGTGGCGCAGCTAAAAAGAACAAAAAAGAAAAGAATTGCAAAGAAAAGAGGTGTTTAATGAACCTACCTACCCTTGGCATTCCAATTATCAGATTCCCTCCATCCTTTTGGTATATGAAAAGGAATGGAATGCCCTTGAGGAACTCACCCAAAAACATGTACCACCATCCACCCATAGCATAGGGTTTTATAGCCAGCCAACGGGACCCTGTGGCATGGGGACACACCCCTGCCTCAGCTTAGAGCCATTATGGCCACTGCCCTTTTGGTTATGGCCATGCATAAAATCATTGTGGGATCCCCTTTAGCCATTTTTGTACCTCATGCATTTGAAGCTCTCCTAAATTTTCATCACACTCAACATTTCTCAGGCAGCCGCCTCACCTCCTATGAAGTCCCTTGTTAACTGCCCCTCACATAACTCTTTTACACTGTAATAACTTTTAACTCTGCTACTCTTCTCCCTTCCATCACTAATGAAGTACTCACAACTGTTTTAACACTGACGGACCACCTCCTGACTTGTAATGATGTGCAGGAAATTCCATCGGGTAATGTTGACTTCTCATGGTTCACTGATGGTTCTTTTTTTTTTTTTGCGGTAAGCGGGCCTCTCACTGTTGTGGCCTCTCCCGTTGTGGAGCACAGGCTCCGGACGCGCAGGCTCAGCGGCCGTGGCTCACGGGCCCAGCCGCTCCGCGGCATGTGGGATCTTCCCGGACCGGGGCATGAACCCATTTCCCCTGCATCGGCAGGCAGACTCTCAACCACTGCGCCACCAGGGAAGCCCTCACTGATGGTTCTTATTTAAAAGGTGACAATGACAAATACTGTGCTGGGTATGCTATTACAACTCCTTTTGATGTTGTTGAGGCAGCATCTTTACCTATGGCTGCTTTGACCCAACAGGCTGAATTACGTGCTCTTACACAGGCTTGTACATTAGCCAAGGACAAAACTGCCAGTGTTGGTACTGATAATAGATACGCTTTCACAGTAGCTCGTGATTTTGCAATGCTGTGGAAGCAACGTGTCTTCCTTACTTCCGATGGAAATAAAGTTAAAAATGGCCTCTATGTTCAGGAATTACTGAATGCAATAATTCCCCTTCCGCATTAGTTATTAAGATTCTGAGGGTTTTTTTTTTCTTGGCTGCGCTGCACGGCTTGTAGGATCTTAGTTCCCTGAACAAAGATTGAACCCATGCCCCCCAGCAGTGGAAGCGTGGACTCCTAACCACGCCAGGGAATTCCCCAAAGGCATTTTAAATTTGACTCTCTGAAGCTAGGGAAAATCACCTTGCTGATATTTCTGCAAGGAATGCTGCCCTTAAAGGGATCTAGAGCAGCCAAATGTCTGTCATAGACCAAAGGGATATTTGCCCAAATAATTTAGAAAAACTGGCTAGACAGGCCCAACAATTGGTCTCAGAAAAGGAAAAACAAGATTGGAAATTCAACAACTTTTGGTTTGATAAAAAGAGAAAGCTCTTGTTTGGACCAAATACCAATCCATTCCTACCAGAGATTCTAAAATTCCCACTCCTTACCATTATCCATGCATTAAACCATTGGTCAACTGACCAAATGATATCCTTCATCACTCAATATTGGTGGGGAAACATTAACAAGTCCACAAAAAGTGCCTACCTCACTTGTCCCACTTGTCCAAAGCATAGCCCAGTGAAGCCTGTCTGTTTCGCCAATAAACATTTAAAATTGCATAATAGGGATTTCCCTGGTGGCGCAGTGGTTAAGAATTCGCCTGCCAATGCAGGGGACACGGGTTCAAGCCCTGGTCCGGGAAGATCCCACATGCTGCGGAGCAACTAAGCCCATTTGCCACAACTACTGAGCCTGTGCTCTACAGCCCACAAGCCACAAGTACTGAGCCCGAGTACCACAACTACTGAAGCCCACGTGCCTAAAGCCCGTGCTCTGCAACAAGAGAAGCCACTGCAATGAGAAGCCCGTGCACTGCAATGAACAGTAGCCCCGGCTCACCACAACTAGAGAAAGCCCATGTGCAGCAACGAAGACTCAATGCAGCCAAAAATAAATAAATAAATAAATATATTAAAAAATAAAAATAAATAAAACTGCCTAATGAACCATTTGAGGCCAGCAAATAGATTTCATGCAACTTCCTGTCTAATGGATATAAATATGTTTAAGACATGGTCTGTTATGTTTTCATACTGGACTGAAGCCTTCCCTTACAGACATGCTACTGCCTCTACTGTGGCTAAAATCCTTTTGGAAAAGATTATCCCTACCAGGGGAACTCCTCAAATTTCACAGTGATTGAAGAACCCACTTTACTAGTTAGGTGCTTTGACAAGTCTCTGCTGTTTGACAGGCAACACTGTCACTGTGCTTACCACCCTCAATCGTCTGGTTTAGTCAAACACACTAATGGTATTAAGATTCAATTGGCAGAATTTGTTGAGGTCCTACAAATACCTTGACCAAACGCACTGCCGTTAGTTCTTCTAAATCTCAGACCCACCCCTTTTGGAACTCATAAACTCTCACCCTTTGAGACAGTCACAGGACACCCAACGCACTTGACCTACTGCTTCTTTTGACCCACAACTCATAAAAGGGGAGATGCTCCAACATTGCAAAGGCCTAACTGTTTCTATGAAAAGTAATCATGTTTTGGTAGAAGAGTCTTTTCACAGTGTACCCTTGGGAAACAAAGACCTTTAAGTATCACATCTTGCAACCTGGAGATTTCATTTATTCAAAAATACACCTCCAGAAGAACTCTCTTCAAGCTCATTGGAAACACCTCTATCAAGTACTGCTGACCAACCCTTGTGCCATCAGATTCCAAGGAATGCACTCTTGGATTCACGTGACACATCTATGACACACCTAAAGAGAACATCAAACCCTGACTGGAGCTGCACATCATCTGGTGACCTGCAAGTAAAGATTTCCCAGAATTGAAGCAGACAAGATTTGATGAGACAGCTTTCCCAAGATATCAGGACCAAGTCTGCTGGAAGTTTGTTGCCAAACCCTTGATGATGACATAACTCTTCAGATGATAGCCAATGCTTATTATCTTAATAACATATGGACTAGATAAAAAGTGCCTGAAGGTTCTCTCTCTTACCCCTTCTTGTTACTCAAATGTGACCTTAGTATCTGGTCACTTTCTCTTTGACATGAGATACTAAACCCAGGAAACCCTGACATTGAGGGAAAAAAGCTGCTGAAACTATATAGAAAACCTGACTCTTGATCAACGATGCTTTCAGAGAAAG
The DNA here is from genome assembly GCF_949774975.1 of Lagenorhynchus albirostris. Taxonomy (NCBI): domain Eukaryota; kingdom Metazoa; phylum Chordata; class Mammalia; order Artiodactyla; family Delphinidae; genus Lagenorhynchus; species Lagenorhynchus albirostris. The sequence goes on along the minus strand of NC_083097.1, from coordinate 161,218,228 downwards.
ATTTTCATCAAAAGGGGAAAATGGAAAAAATGAATACACAGAAACCTCAAATAGAGTGGGCAGACCACAAGGGGGAGCTCTCACATCCTGCAATGACAGTAGAGCCCAACAGGAAAGAAGAAAGATACCTCTTCTTTCCTGGCAAAGATTCAGCCAATGAAAAGTCACTGATGCTCTGTTTATTACAGCCCTTCCAACTTTCTTTTCTGCTCTACACAAGTGTTCACCTTCCCTTGCTGTGCAGGAACCTGCAATGTGACTCACCACGTTGCAGACCACGAGTTGCAGTGCTCCGCTGATCCTGAATAAACTCACCTTGGCTAGAGTAGTATCTTGTAGTCTATTTGTTTCAGGTCAAGAAGGTAAAAGGTTAGGTTATTGATTTGCAATCTCTTGTTAACATAGGCATTAACTGCAAATAGAAACATTTCTATGTACTATTTTAGATGCAAACTATAAACTTTGACTCCTTAGGCATGATATAATTTTCCTCATTATCTCTAATTATATTTTTTTTGCTTTAAAGTCTATTTTGGGGGCTTCCCTGGTGGGGCAGTGGTTACGAATCCCCTGCCAATGCAGGGGACATGGGGTCAAGCCCTGGTCTGAGAAGATCCCACATGCTGCGGAGCAACTAAGCCTGTGCACCACTACTGAGCCTGTGCTCTAGAGCCCGTGAGCCATAACTACTGAACCTGCGTGCCACAACTACTGAAGCCCGCGCACCTAGAGCCCGTGCTCCACAAGAGAAGCCACCACAACGAGAAGCCTGTGCACCTCAACCAAGAGTAGCCCCACTTGCCGCAACTAGGGAAAGCCCGTGTGCAGCAACCAAGACCCAACACAGCCAAAAGTAAATAAATTAAATAAATAAATAAAAAATAAAGTCTATTTTGCTAGATATTTTTATAATCTCTCCAGTTGTGGAATCATACTCCCCTAGACCTCATTGATTCCTCCCATGGTGGTTCCACCTTCTTAACTGAACCCTTTCTCCTTGACATCAGTGTCTAATTTGCACCCATGAGATTTTAATTTGTGGAGATGACTGGCAACACTGCTGGTGGGTGGGCTGAGTCCTGACACGAAAATGTACACATTTTTTTTTTTTTTTTTGCAGTATGCAGGCCTCTCACTGCTGTGGCCTCTCCCGCCACGGTACACAGGCTCTGGATGCGCAGGCCCAGCAGCCATTGCCCACGGGCCCAGCCACCCCGCGGTACATGGGATCCCCATGGACCGGGGCATGAACCTGCGTCCCCCACATCAGCAGGCAGACTCCCAACCACTGTCCCACCAGGGAAGCCCCACACTTTAAATTAAATACAATAAAACATGACTGAAGACATATTAGGGATTACACTCAGCTATGAATAACAGGAAACACACAGAACCTGCCGGATATGAGGAAGGTGCTGATGCTACACAGAAGGACTGCATCAGAGCAGTCACTGCACAGTGCAGTAGAGGAACAAACTCTCATGTAGTTCTTTTGGACTGTACCACTGTAACCGTCATAGTGGAATGGGGAGCACATAGTCAGGAGCAGTATAAACAGAACAAGGTGCTTACAAATTAGACCTTATACAAATAAGATCTAGAGAACAGGGCACTCAGTGCTTCAGAGAATATTCTTAACCATGACAGTCTAACTTTCTTACAAGGTGGACACATGAGAGCTTGCAGGAAAATCCAATCTGTATTGGATCTTTAATGTTGAATTTGGGGAAAACTGTAGAAGCCTACAGCTCAGATCAAGTGGAAGTCAAGCAGTCTACGGTGGTTTTGAGGATATACTTGACTGATAGGGAAAATAATGTGGAAAACGGGCTGGAAGCAAGTGTCTACAAAGGCCCTATGCTTCTGTCTCCTTCCATACAGGTGACTTCAAAACCTGACTAAATTATACTTCATTTCTGCATTCCAAGTTTCATGTAAGTTAGGCTTTGGTGACTTCTCACATGGGATCATAAGGCAACACATTCTAGAAAATGTAGTTCATGTTACTCACATTAATATAACAGGATCAAGGGACATTGCCAAATCTAAATTTTATTGTCCTTTCACATGTCTCTCTTCTTCTTTTTTTTTTTTTTTCAGTATGCGGGCCTCTCATTGTTGTGGCCTCTCCCGTTGTGGAGCACAGACTCCGGACGCGCAGGCTCAGCGGCCATGGCTCACGGGCCCAGCCGCTCCGTGGCATGTGAGATCCTCCCGGACCGGGGCACAAACCCGTGTCCCCTGCATCGGCAGGTGGACTCTCAACCACTGTGCCACCGTCTCTCTTCTTAATGTAAATTCCACAGTCCAAATCCCAACCAAAAGAAATGACAAAGTGTAAAGGACAAAAGATGAAGATAATTCACAAGAGACTGCACTATGAAAAACTTTGCATACTTACAAGTATATAGCAATTATATATTCCATGGAAAATAGAATAAGGATCTTTAGGCAATAAAAAGATAGTTTTCTGTTAATAAGGTGGAATATATATATATATATATATATATATATATATATATATATATATATATATATATAAAATGAATAAGGCATATCCAGTACTTGCCACAGGAAGCCAGTAGGAAAAAAAAACCAAACCGGCATTTTTCAATGTTCTTTTCCTTACATATAACTTACAAAATTAGGTAAAAATTAAACCTACTTGCATACTAGAAATAAACTTCAATTCATGGTTCCAATAGACTTCAAAATAGACACACAAAAAATTACTAAATAACTAAAAGAAAAGACTACCTATTAATTTTTAAGGAACTCTTGCTTAATGAGTATCTACAAAATTATCTCACTTCAATGTGTACTTTGAAAACAAATTAGAAATCCATACTAGAGAGAATCACTTTAAGAATGAGTCAATTACAAAAAAATTTATAACATTTCTTTCATGTTGTGAATTTTCAGACAGTGTACCCATAGTACTTACATGGAGATAATTTCTTTCCAGTGCAGTTTTCATATGACTTTGAAAATATTTGTTAAAATTGAAAAGTTTCCCTAATTTTTCAGTTACAAAGTTTCTAATGCGTGTACATTTTTTTTTTTTTGCGGTATGCGGGCCTCTCACTGTTGTGGCCTCTCCCATTGAGGAGCACAGGCTCCAGATGCGCAGGCTCAGCGGCCATGGCTCACAGGCCCAGCTGCTCCGCGGCATGTGGGATCTTCCTGCACCGGGGCATGAACCCGTGTCCCCTGCATCGGCAGGCGGACTCTCAACCACTGCGCCACCAGGGAAGCCCCGCATGTACATTTTCACATAGTTTTGTAAGGATGTGGGGCAAGTGAAGGTTTTCCTACATAGTTTACATTCAATACAATTCTCTCCAGTGCAAGTTCTTTCGTGGCTTTCCAAGGAAATGGGACTTAAGGCTTTCCCACATTCCTTACATATATATATATATACTGTTTCTCTCCAGTGTGCACTCTCATGTGTCCTTGGAAACGTGTGATACATGAAGGCTTCCCCACATTCCTTACATTCAGTTTCTGTCTAGTACGAGTTCTTTCATGTATCTGAATATAACAGAGAGTGTTGAAAGCTTTGCCATACTGTTTGCAAAAATACGGTTTCTCTCCAGTGTGAGCTCTTTTATGTATTTGGAATGAACTGGGAAAAATAAAGGCTTTCACACATTCCTTACATTCATAGTGCTATTCTCCATTATGAGTTTTTTCATGGCTTTGGAAAGAACTGGGACAACTGAAGGCTTTACTACAAGTTTTACATTGATAGGGTTTCTCTCCAGTGTGAGTGTTTTTATGTGCTTGTAAAGAACTGGGACAATCAAAGGCTTTCCCACAATCCTTACATTTGCAAGGTCCATCACCAGTATGCATTATCATGTGTCTTTGAACATTTGAGGGATAAATAAAGGCCTTTCCACATTCCTTACATTCATAGGGTTTCTCTCCAGTATGAGTTCTTTCGTGTTTTCGAATGGAACTGAGATAAGTGAAGGCTTTACCACATTGCTTACATTCATAAGGCCTCTCCCCAGTATGACTTTTTTCATGTATTTGACGACAACATAGAAAACTGAAGGCCTTACCACATTCCTTACACTTATATGGCTTTTCTCCACTGTGAGTCCTTTCATGACAACGAAAGTAATTGGGACAATCAAAGACTTTCCCACAGTCTTTACATTTATAAGGTCCATCTCCAGTATGCTTCATCATGTGTCTTTGAAATTTGGCAAGATAACTGAAGGCTTTCCCACATTCCTTACATACATAGGGTTTCTGTCCAGAATGAGTCCTCTCATGTTTTCGACAGGAATTTGGACAACTGAAAGCTTTACCACAATTTTTACACTTATAGGGCTTTTCTCCACTGTGTCTCCTTTCATGACTTCGAAAGGATCTGGAATAACTGAAGGCTTTACCACATTGCTTACATTCATAGGGTTTCTCTCCAGTATGAGTTCTCTCATGTTTTCGAAAGGAACTTGAACAACTAAAGGTTTTACCACATTTTTTACATTCATAGGGCTTTTCTCCAGTATGTGTCCTTTCATGTCTTCGAATGTAACTGGCACAACTGAAGGCTTTACCACACTGCTTGCATTCATATGGTTTCAATCCACTATGAGTTCTCTCATGTTTTATAAAGTAACTGGGACAATTGAAAGCTTTACCACATTGCTTACATTTATAAGGTTTCTCTCCAGTGTGCGTTATTTCATGAATTCGACAGTATCTGAGAGAACTGAGGGCTTTACCACAGTGCTTACATCTATAGGGTTTCTCTCCAGTATGAGTTCGTTCATGTTTTTGAAAGTTGTGGTGATATCTGAAGGCTTTTCCACACTTTTTACACTCATAGGGTTTCTCTCCAGTGTGAATCCTTTCATGCCTTTGAATAGACTGGCGAAGCTTGAAGGCCTTCCCACATTTCTTACAATCATAGGGCTTCTCCCCAGTGTGAATCTTCTCATGGGTATGTCTGGACTGACGATGCTTGAAGGCTTTCCCACATTCCTTGCATTTATATGGCTTCTCCTCATATTCCTGATACTCACGTGGTTTGGGTGTAGTGCGAGATGTCATGTGCCTATTAAAGGATGAATGACGCATGAAGATTCGTCCACATACACTGAATTCACATAGTTTTATTCCAGTTTTCTTTTTCTGATTATGATTTGAAATTTGGCTAAATGTTTCCCCATACTGACTACCTTCATTATTTTTACAGAGTCTCTCTACCATATGACTGCTGTAAAAAATAAGAAGGATATTATTAATGAATTGTTTATTAATTATATTTAGTAATAGTTATGACAATGAAAATTTTACCATTTTAAAGGAAAGTGCACATTTTCTGCACATTCTGATTGAAAGTGAATTTACTAAAGCTCTGCAAGATAATCATAGCAATTATCAAAACAGTAATATTCATAAATGGTGATTCTGAATACTGATTCCAAGTGTACTATTTTTCAAACACTCAACATTTAGGACACATTTGAGAAAAAAGGTTTGATGCAAAAATTCTAAGATTCATTAATTTTAAGGCTGGGATGATTTATTTTATTTCTTTGTTTTACAATGTCATGGCATAAACAATCTTGAGAGAGAAGAAAGAAGCTAGAGGAATCAGGCTCCCTGACTTCAGACTATACTACAAAGCCACAGTAATCAAAACAGTATGGTGCTAGCACAAAAGCAGACCATAGATCAATGGAAAAGGATAGAAAGCCCAGAAATAAACTCATGCACTTATGGTCAATTAATCTATGACAAAAAAGGCAAGAATATACAATAGAGAAAAGACAGTGTCTTCAACATGTGGTGCTGGGAAAACTGGACAGCCACATGTAAAAGAATGAAACTAGAACATTCTCTAACACCATATACAAAAACAAACTCAAAATGGATTAAAGACCTAAATGTAAGACTGGATACTATAAAACTCCTAGAGAAAAACATAGGCAGAACACTCTTTGACATAAATCGCAGCAATATTTTTTTTTGGATCTGTCTCCTAGAGTAATGGAAACAAAAGCAAAAATAAACAAATGGAACGTAATGAAATTTAAAAGTTTTTGCACAGCAAAGGAAACCATAAACAAAATGAAAAGACAACCTACTGAATAGGAGAGAGTATCTGCAAACGATGCAACTGACAAGGGATTAATTTCCAAAATATACAAATAGCTCATACAGCTCAATATCAAAACACCAAAGGACCCAATCAAAAAATGGGCAGAAGACTGAAACAGACATTTCTCCAAAGAAGACACACAGATGGCCAACAGGCACATGAGAAGATGCTCCACACCACTAATTATCAGAGAAATGCAAATCAAAACTACGAGGTATCACCTCACACCGGCCAGAATGGCCATATTAAAAAGTCTACAAATAATAAATGCTGGAGGGGGTGTGGAGAAAAGGGAACCCTCCTACACTGCTGGTAGGAATGTTAATTGGTGCAGCCACTCTGGAGAACAGTATGGAGGTTCCATAAAAAAGTAAAAATAGAATTACCATATGATCCAGCAATCCCACTCCTGGGCATATATCTGGAAAAGACAAAAACTCTAATTCGAAAAGAAACATGCACCCAGTATTCATAGCAGCAATATTTACAACACCCAAGACATGGAAGTAACCTAAATGTCCATCACGGATGAATGGATAAAGAAAATGTGGTATCACTTACACGTGGAATCCAAAAAAATGATACAAATGAACTTATTTATAAAACAGAAATAGACTCACAGACATAGAAAACAAACTATGGTTACCAAAGGGGAAAGGGTGGGGGAGGGATAAATTGGGAATTTGAGATTAACAGATACACACTACTCTATATAAAACAGATAAACAACAAAGACTTGCTGTATAGCACAGGGAACTATATTCAATATCTTGGAATACCCTATAATGGAAAAGAAATGGAAAGAGAATGGATATATATATACGTATAACTGAATCACTTTGCTGTACACCTGAAACTAACACAACATTGTAAATCAACTGTACTTGAATAAAACAAAAAATATCATGGCATACTAACATTCTGTCACGGGACCTTGCTTTCTCATGTGAATATAACTCACCTTAGATTTGTCCCATGATTTTCATACTGATCTTCAGTATCAGGGTCTTCCCATTTTTCTCCTAAAATGCAGACCAACAACAAAAAAAATCATTATAAGTTATAAAATATCAGAGAAAAGTTGTTACATGACAGGTCCATGATGAACTATGACCATGCCTGGTTTATTTACTAATGTAGTCCCTTTCCACATTTCACCTCTTGAAAATGTTGATAAGCAAGCAACACTGGTTCTCTAATTGACTAAGTAATTAAGTAAGAATGTCATCATCCCTACCTATTGAGGTCAAGTTCTTAAAGGTTTCCTGCATCACATCTCTGTAGAGTTTCTTCTGGGATAGATCCAGCAGAGCCCACTCCTCTGTGGTGAACTTCACACTCACATCCTCAAAGGTCACTGAATCCTAAAACATCCCAAATACGTATGTGAGAGAATGGACAGAATGAAGAGCACCAGCAATCTATACTCAATTCATAGGAAGTTCACATATGACTCTGCGGTCTCCAAACATTTGTTCTATAACTTTGTCATTAGAACTTTCACTCTATGGTGACACTCCCTCATGAATTCAAGAGCATCATGAACACAAGGAATTTACTGCTACATTTGTACTGTGATCACTTCAAGTCTTTATTCCTCTCTGTCAAGACATAGAGCACCTTGGAGAAATAAAAGAAACTTGCTATACAGATGAAAGAAATAATCCATTTTAAGCACACCAGTTCATTCTGATAAAAACTTTCTCATTCCCTCTTTAGTACCCACCATATCGTGCAGCACTATACGAGCACAGGTTCACATCTGCATGAGGTTTTAACAAATAACAACACAGTGAAGAACTGGAAGGTTTTCTTTCTATTCTCATCATCAGACAGGAGGCCAAAAGTCCTGTGGAAATCCAACCTGTAACAAGAGCCAGCTAGTCATATTGTCCTGAAGTACTCCAGGCTAACAGAAGTAGTCAGATCCAGGTGGGTGAATGAAAATATTCTTGTGGAGGAGTATAAATTAAAATTTATATAATATTTATCACATACTCAGTTTTGCTTTCCTTTCTCTGTCTCATTTCATGGGGCTAGGAAGTTATTCAGAGTCAGAGCCAAGACATGAGGAGGAAAACAGGACAACTCACACCTCCACAAAATCCCTATATTCATGTGCCTTGGGATGGCTTCTGAACAATTTTTAGAACACCCATACTGAGATGATAAGATCACAGAAGACCTCATTTTGGCAGAATCATACAACTATAATCTGGGCCTTGATGACCTTGGGGAACAGGTTAAGACAAAGTTTGCAAGGGCTTCATTAAAATCTTCAATGGTTTCATGGTGAATTTGCACAAATTATAAAAATACATAAAGAGTTCAACAGTGCTTTCTCAAAAAAAAAACACAAAACGCTTTTCTCTTAAAACAGCAAGTGATACCTGACCAGCCACTCTAGAGGCTGTCCTCCCACCTTCTCTCATTTCTGAGCTCCCAGGTGGGGCACAGCAGCATGACAGCCCATCCTAGGTATAGGAATTCCGCAGTGGCATAATTTCCTAAATGCTGGTCCCTGAAAGAGACCAATTACCCGTTGATGTCCATGTGAAGGGAACAGAAAAAAGGCTCCCATCCATCAATTCTGATGCTAGAATTAGCTTGTTTGGTAGAGCAACATCAACGAAGGAACACCTCTCTTGTTGTGGGTCCAGGGAGTAAGAGGAGCGGCCTAGGGCAGCCCTAATTACTCTTTCTTCACTGGAACAACAACACTTGTTCATAACAAAATCCAACTACCTAGTGTGCAAAAGACAGTGAACATTAGCAGGCCCAAGAATGCTTAGCCTTAGAAATGCTTGCCCACAAATTTCATCTTTCACTAGTATCTGGGATCTGTGATTTTTGGGAGTAAGCTGACCAACCTTACAGATAAAAGTGCCTCAGTGAGCCTAAAGTGTATACGGTAAACTCCTGTTTTCCTTTGGAGAGTGGTAATTTTGTGTCATGTTCAGCAGAAGGTGCCTACCTGATCAGCACCCACCTCCCTAAACAACTATGGTCACTGAGTCTCTAATCTGTTACTTGGAGAACTGAGCCCATCCTACGTGGTAACACCAAGAGACAACATTTGAGAGCTTGCTTCTGGTTTCCTCCACACCAAATTTAATTCAATACTAAACAAGACTAATACAAAATATTTAATGATCCTCATGTAAAAAAATTTTTTTAAATTATTGGGTAATGTTAAAGTAGACTGAAGTAAGTAAAATGATGGCATGTGTTCTTAGAAAGAATTCAGCGTCGCCCAGATGTCATCTCTCCCAAATGATACATTTATTAAGTTTCGCAAATACCTAAAACAGTTTTTAGGACTCGATAAAAGCTACTCCTCCAAACCTAATACAAAGAAGGAATGTCCAAAAATGGACAAAGTCTTCTATGGAAAAACATGGCAGTCTACCTAACACACCTCTATGGTAATTCAGAGGATACAAGTATTAGCAGAAAGAAAAACAAACAGAACAAAGGAAAGGAAAAGTGTCTTCCATAGACCAACATTTAATATGGAAAGTTGTTCAAGGACAGAATAGGAGAGTAGTGGCAAATATCATGAACACTTGACTACATAAGGGACAAACTATTATCCAGTTGGAAAAATGCAGCATATTTCCCTTCATTCCATAGACAATGGCCTCCTCATTGTAGATTTAAATGTGAAAGATAAAACTAGGCCACTTTTAGAAGTCACAGGTAAATGTTTTATTGATAGAAGAATAGAAAGAGTATCTCATATAAGCAAAAGAATGATCTATAAAGACAGACAAATTCAAATGTATTAAAATTAAGGTAGTTAAAAGATACATAGGGCTTCCCTGGTGGCGCAGTGGTTGAGAGTCCGCCTGCCGATGCAGGGGACACGGGTTCGTGCCCCGGTCCGGAAATATCCCACATGCCGTGGAGCGGCTGGGCCCGTGAGCCATGGCCACTGAGCCTGTGCGTCCGGAGCCTGTGCTCCACAACGGGAGAGGCCACAACAGTGAGAGGCCCGCGTACTGCAAAAAAAAAAAAAAAAAAAAAAAAAATTACATAAAAAGGAAAATATCTGCAATGCACACAGATATAAAAATAGAAAAGGGCTACTTTGTAGAGTTAAAATGAACAGAGACAATTTTCAAATGGAAAAAGAAGCAAAACATATTTAACAGATATGAAAAGGATAATATATGAAAAAATGTCTATCACCTTGGCAACTGGGTAATAGGACACTAATATGTCCAGTAAATCCCATTTCACAGTGATTAGAACAAAACTTAGTCAATTTAATAATCTAAAGTGTTGGGACTTCCCTGGTGGTGCAGTGGTTAAGAATCTGCCTGCCAGTGCAGGGGAACAGGTTCAATCCCTGGTCTGGGAAGATCCCACATGCCACGGAGCAACTAAGCCTGTGCTCCACAACTACTGAGCCTGCATGCCACAACTACTGAAGCCAGCGTGCCCTAGAGCCCATGCTCCACAAGAGAAGCCACTGCAATGAGAAGCCTGCGCACTGCAACAAAGAGTAGCCCCCACTTGCCACAACTAGAGAAAGCCCGCGCGCAGCAACGAAGACCCAAAGCAGCCAAGAAAAAAAAAAAAAGAAGAAGAAGAAGAAAAAGAAAATCCCAAGTGTTGAAGACCATTGGGGGAAAAAATCATTAAATTATGCACAAAGGGAGGAATGGAATGGCCAAGTGATATACTCCATTGCTATTTCCTGTGAATATGAACTTGATCACTATTTACAGCCCAGCAATTCCCAACAATGTCCACAGAATTTATTGTATAGTTGCACTTGGAGAGATATACAAGGGTGGCATACACTAATATCAACAGATCTGAAGGTTTTATCAGTAAAACAGTAAAGCAAAGAGTACTGCAAAAAGTGCAGCATGTTACCTATTCTGTAACTGTTATGGTCTCCTGCAAAGACAGATGAAGCCTCGCCCGAGATTTAGTTCAGATGTCTGCGCTGATGATAACACATACACACGTAAAGAGCATGAAAGGGGTTTCTTACTTCTATAATGGAAGTGTTTGGGAAAAGGAAAGGAAACCTCTGAAGAAGGTGAAAAATGCCTTGAGACATCAAGGGAAGAAGGAAAGGAGCCTGGCCTGGGTTTTTTATTGAGCTTAGGGGATGGTATAGGGTGAGAATTCAAGTACACGAGCAAGGCCTTCTGTGGATTCAATCATTTGCCAGAATCAAAGGAAGGGAGACTGAGGCTTTCTTATCACCATGTACAGATGTGGGCACAAGTAGATGAAAGAAAGAGGAAGTAAGGTTTAAAGTTGTTAGCAGTCAAACATCAAAAAAAGGAGTCAGAGACTTCTTATCTATGGTCTGGTATCTAAGGAGCTTGGAAGTCAGCTTCTGGTACCTTCTAGTCCTCAGAAGAAAAAAAGCCAAGAAACTTAAAAGCAACAACTCTTCCACCAGAGAACTGAGGTCACAGGGTAAACTGCTGTCTCCAAATTAGAAATAGAAACAAAAAAGTATACCCAGACACCTGAAACTAAAACAACATTGTAAATCAACTGTACTCCAATAAAAATTTTTAAATAAAATTGGAACAATACAGAGAAGATCAGCAGGATGACATGCAAATTAATGAAGTGTTCCATATTTTTATAAAAATACTGAATCACTATGCTGTACACCTGAAACTAATATAATACTGTAAATCAACAGTAAAAATAAACAAATAAAAATAAATAAATAAATAAAAATATACCCAGAATAGTTTCTTCTTTTTAACAAGCCTGTCCTGAAAACAATCTATTTCACAAGCGCGCAACTAACTGGGATTTTGCTAGAGCCTAACTGACCTGTGGCTGTAGGGAAATAGCCAACGTGAGTCTCTTTTAGCATTTTCTGCTCTCAAAGGTGGGGGCACCTCTGAGGATAATAGTGTTTTTTTCCCCTCTTAACAACAAATATGTGGTGTCCCAATGCCACTTCTCCAACTCTCTGTCACCAAATAGATGTCCAACAGTTCAATTCAATTCTAACACTAACTCACATATGTTACACTCTATAGATTTAAGCGCTCAGTACTAGACAATGCCTCTACTTCAGATGCCAGACACAAATGGCGTGCTTTGGTTACCAACGTTTCTACTCAGCCGTCTACAAATCATAGATTTCCTTGACACACCATCAGGTTTCATAATTTACTTAAAACAAAAGACACCCTATCACCCTTATTACTCAAGTCATTCCAAGGACTTCAAAAGTTTTTGCTAGGAATGCGGGACAAAGACCAAACATCTTTCTCATTGTATCACAGAAAGTCAAACCCAGAGATACAGGATCACTAAAAGATTGAGATCAAATCAGTGTCCTAGAGAATGCTTCCCCTCTGCCCACATCTACTTCTACATCAACTGGCCTCTTGTTTAATATAAATGGACTATACAGAAAGACCTAGATGCTTTCCGGTAACATCAAGAAGAAGGCAAGGATGTCCCCTCTCACCATTCCTTTATCAATCTTATACTGGAATTTTTAGCTAATGCAATCAGACAGGAAAAGTAAATAAAAAGGATAAAAAATGAGAAGAAATAAAACTGCCTTGGCTGGCATATGACAAGACTGTCTTTGGAGAAAACCTCAAAGAATTCCAAGAGCAAAAAAAAAAAAAAAAAAAAAAAAAAAGACCTTGAACTACTAAGAGAGTAGAGGAAGGTTGAAGATTAAAACGTTAACATGCACAAGTCAAGTGCTTTCCTACAGATCCACACATAATACTGAACTCAACCTTGACGAAGGACCAAAGGCAATATTTAATTTAGAAAAAATTTAGTCTTTTCAACAAATAATGCTGGAAAAATTGGATATCCACATGCAGAATGAAGAAATGAATCTAGACAGAGATTTGAAACCTTTCATAAAAATTGGGCTTCCCTGGTGGCGCAGTGGTTGAGAGTCCGCCTGCCGATGCAGGGGACACGGGTTCGTGCCCCGGTCCGGGAAGATCCCACATGCCGTGGAGCGGCTGGGACCATGAGCCATGGCCGCTGAGCCTGCGTGCCCGGAGCCTGTGCTCCGCAATGGGAGAGGCCACAACAGTGAGAGGCCCGCGTACCGCAAATAAATAAAATAAAATAAATAATAATAATAAATAATAATAATAAAAAAAACACAAACCTTTCATAAAAATTAACCCAAAATGGGTCAGAGTAGTTAGTGTAAAATGTAAAGCTACCACATTCCAAAAAGATAACATATGAGAAAATCTAGGTGACCTTGGTTTTGGTGATTAATTTTTAGATACAAAAGCAAATGCAAGATCCAAAAGATAAAAATAACTTTGACTTCATTAAAACAAGAAACTCCTGCTCAGTGAAACACAGTGCTAAGAGAATGAAAACACAAGCCACAGACCGGCAGAAAATCCTTGGAAATCATCTATATGATAAAGCGCTGGTATCCAAAACATCCAAAGGACTCTTAAAACTGAACAAAAAGAAAACAACCTTAAAAATGAGCAAAAGATCTGAACACACATTTTATTGACGATATACAGATGGTAAATAAGCACATGAAAAAATTCTTAATATATTACCAGGAAACTGAAAATAAAAGAATGAGATATCACCCGACACTTCCTACAATGGCTAAAATTACAAGCCTTCAGAACACCAAATAATGGCAAAGATGAAGAACTGGTGGTAATGGAAAATGGAAAGCTGGTGGAGTTTTGATGTGGATCTTGTGAAGCCATTAGTGGAAAACTAAACCTCTCAGGAAACAGAAATTAAACAGTTGGTGGTGCTTTTGAGGATAAGCTTGATTGGAAGATCAAAGAATGTGGAAATATTTAAAGGAGCAAAAAATCTGAAATTATTTAAAATATATTGGAAAAAAACACTCTTCTCTTTTCAACACCAAAAGCCGTCCTTTGATGAGATCAATTTAATAAAAGTGATAAGTATCTAGTCAACATAACAGAGAAAGGAGGGAAGACAGAAATTACTCATAACAGAAATGAAAGAAGGGGGAAATGAACATGAAAAAGGACTTGACACCATCCAATATCCATTTATGATGACAAACTAATAATAGAGGGGAACTCTCTCTTTTTGAGAAAGAACATTTACATGACACCTGGAGCTAGCATCATACTTAGTGGTGGGAAACTAAATGCTTTACTGGTAAGACAGGAATGGAACAGAGCAAGAAGATCCCTCTCACCACTCCTATTCAACACTGTACTACAAACAACACACACACACACACACACACAAAGAAAAAAATAAAACATATTGTACTAGAAGCCCTAGTCAATGCAGTAAGAAAAGAAAAGGAAATAAAAGATATACAGATTGGGAAGCAAGAAATAAAACTGTCTGTTCTATATGACATGATTGTCTATGTAAAAGATCTGAAAGAATCTACAACAGAGATTACTCTTGAAATTAATAAGAGCAGAGCAAGGTTGAAGGATACCAAAGGAAATAAGGTATCAAGCCATGAAAACACATGGAGGAACCCAAAAGGGACTTCCCTGGTGGTCCAGTGGTTAAGACTCCATGCTCCCAATGCAGGGGGCATGGGTTCGATCCCTGGTCGGGGAAGTATGATTCCCCATGCCGTGCAGCCGAATTAAAAAAAAAAAAAAGTATACTGCTAAGTGAAAGAAGCTAATCTCACAAAGATACACACTGTATGATTCCAAGTATGTGACAATCTGGAAAAGACAAAACTATGAGCCAAGAAAAATATCTCTGATTGTGAAGGATTTGAGGGTTCAAGGGAAGAATGAATGAATAGGTTGGCCATATAGGATTTTTAGGGAAATGAAACTACGCTATAGGATACAGAAATGAAATGAAGGATATATGTCATTAAACATTTGCCAGGATCTATAGATCTTTTAACACAAGGAGTCAATGCTACTGTAAACTGTATACTTTAATGTATCAACATTCACTGAACAATTTTAAATGTTCCACACACAAGATTTAAAAATAGTGTAAACTGTGTGGATGCAGAGTGGTTATGTGGGAACTCTCTGTACTCTCTATTTTTCTTTTTCTGTAAGCCTAAAATTGCTCCAAAAGAAAACTGAAGTGAATTAGAAAAAAAAAAAAAAGTCGAAGACAGACTCATTGCAATTCACCCCTGATGACTGATGACCAAAACGGGACACCTTTCATACAACTGATTTGAACTTATTTCAATAAGCCAGTATGGTGCTCCATGAGCCTGAGACCTGTTAACGGAAGTGAAACTTCAACTGAATGTCATGTTGGAGAGCAGCACTGTATTTTCTGAGAAGTGCCACAGTTACTACCAGTCATGTCTGGGACTCCAACATGGATAAGAATGTCCTGGTGAGTCCCTATATTGTGGACCTAGTATATGTACAGATGAGAATAACCCTGAATTCTATTTTGGGTATCTCTAAATCAAGAGATCCCAACATTTCTTTTAATACAAAGGGGCAATTCTTGGACATCGTCCAAAAGGCTGTGAATACATGCAGATGGGGCCAATTTTTGGCCAGTATCAAGATGACTCTCTGATGTTTGGTTAGTTGTGTGGTTTGGTCATTTATCAGGGATATCACAAGGGATGAAGAGCAGCAACTCTCCACTGAGCTCATCATGCACAAATGCATATTGTCATCCTTAATGTCTATGCACACCCCAGAGCTATGCATTCAGTTAATCCCAAGAAACTCCCGAGGGAAGTCTCCATCTGGGGGAGTAGTGACCTCTTCCAAGACCACAGCATCCTTTAATGGACTGAAGAGAGAACAGGCCACCCTCCTGCAGGAGGCATAAACCAGGACAGGTTTTGCTCCATCATTGCACACAGTGGTGCTGGTAGGCATGCCAACCCGATGGGGTGCTAGTTCTAGGGTCAAAGGCACAATGGGCAGCTCAGCAGAGGGTCACAAGCTCAGTGCTTATGAGACCCTTTCTTTTCTTTTTTTTTTTTTCTTTTTGGCTGCGTTGGGTCTTCATTGCTGTGCGCAGGCTTTCTCTGGTTGCAGCGAGCGGGGGCTACTCTTCGTTGTGGTGCACGGGCTTCTCATTGCGCTGGCTTCTCTTGTTGGGAGCACGGGCTCTAGGCGCACGGGCTTCGGTAGTTGTGGCTCGCGGGCTCTAGAGCGCACGCTCAGTAGTTGTGGCACACGGGCTTAGTTACTCTGCGGCATGTGGGATCTTCCCAGGCCAGGGCTTGAACCTGTGTCCCTTGCATTGGCAGGCAGATTCTTAACCACTGCGCCACCAGGGAAGCCCCGAGACCCTTTATTTTAAAGAGAGCTTAATGTGTGACAGTCACTGCAGCTCTAATGGCAAACAGTGTGAGGCACAGGGCAGTTTCTTGCATCAGAAGCCTATGGACAATTTAAGGCCATCGTGGGTAACTCTAGGAGGTATGAAAGGTCACTGAAAACTCTACAGTGAAGGAGGCTAAGAGGACTCTAACACAAGTTAGTGTTATGTATGGCTGTTGTACGGCAATTTAAACACAGTCTAGAGCCTTCTGTGGTAGGGGTGACCTCAAGGTGGGCAAATTTCCAAGCAATAGCAAATATGGGCTCAAGTAAAATTAGTAAACAAGGAAAACGTTGCCTCCCAACACCAAAAGGACCCAGCAGATCTTGTGGGTACTGAAAAAGACTATGTAACCATTTCTTCACAGTGTCAGAGAGGGAGCAGCCATCTGATTATCAAAGAATTTTCAGGAACTTGACCAAGGCATGAGGGTCTTATCTTATGCATGGGTCAATGGCCCATCCATCTCGTATGAGCTCCCATTCCAATACTAGTTCTGAATGAGTGTGAAACGAATATCCTCAGAGGAGGATGTCATTAGTGTGATGTCATACCTGTGTTCCTGGAGCAAAGTGCACGCAGTGCAGATCCTACCTGCAGAGACTGTGAAATGGCAAGGATGCTGAGGTTCCCTGAGGATAACCAGGTGAAGATGTATCATGTCTCTTCCTCCATGACATATAGTTTAAGTAACCCAAGCTTAAATCAGTTAAAGCTAATTCCTTTGCTGTGTCACAGTGAGGTTATGGTGTCGTCCCTAATAACTCAGAGGGTCAGGATCTTTGTTGCAGTAGAGGGAGAAGCAGCTGCAGCAGAGGTGCTGCCGATGAGCCCTCTGGTATTTGGAGAGTATACTCAGTCCACCAACTACTGGCTCCCTTCCTTCTCTTCTCTTTCTTTCTCTTTGAAATAACTGCTCTTTAAGAAGTAATCCCTAGGCTCACCTCATTCACGGGGTATAATAGTATTCATAACACCCTAATGTAACAGGGGCTATTTGCTCTCTTGCCTTGTTACAAAAGTCCTTTTACACACACACACACACACACACACACACACACACACACACGTGTGTATGTGTGCGTGTGTATGTGTGTGTGTGTATATATATATATATATATATATATATATATATATATATATATATATTCCCCCCCACCCTTTGCCAAGCCAGTCAGCTTGCGGTATCTTAGCTTCCCGACCAGGGGCTGAACCTGGGCCACAGCGGTGAAAGCACCAAGTCCTAACCACTGGACCACCAGAGAATTCTCAGGCCTTCTAAATTTTATTAACTGACCTGATTAAGCTGTACTAACTTCACAGAATGCACTAAAGTATTTTACTTTGTCCTCCTAAACTTCATCCCCTATAGCATGATAATCATTAACCAAACCCTAATTCCTAAGAATAACAGCACTTTTGACTAGCTGTTTTCCAGGGCTAGATGGTATCTACAGATAAGGGTGACTTAGGAGCTGGGACCTCCTGCCTCCTGGGAAAATGCCACAAGAAGATGAAAAACTGCCCTCTCACTTCTCCTCCTAGCATAAAAGAAACCTAAATTCTTTTCTGAATTAAGATGGTTCTTTAGGAAGTTAGTCCACCTTCTTGGTTTGCTGACTTTCAGAATAAAGTCACTACTTCTTGCCCCAACACCTCATGTCTCATTTTATTGGCCTGTCATGCAGCTGTAAGCAGGTAAGTTAGGGGAACCTCAGGAAAAAAGAACCCTGGCTTTCTTGACATAAGAGAAGCCATTTCTGGCCTAAGCCATTTTGTGATCTAAGCCTGGCCACAATGCTTGCCCTTGAACAGGTCTCAGTAATCAATGAGCTTAAGGAACAAAGGAATGAAAGAACAGAGAAAAAGTAGTCAAACAATAGTGCAGTGATACAGCAGAGTCCTAGTTCCTCCTCAAGGGATATAGATATATATACAAAATAATATATCTTTGAGTTCTGCAGGAACGAAGGCCCCCACCCGGGTGGAGGACAGAATGATGATGTTGACCCTCCTGACTTCATAAACCAAAGCTTGGACTCTGTCGACCTTTGCCCCAATTTTATGCTGAATTCTCCTCTGCTAAATCCCCTTCATGAATATGCATGTACCCTTAGCTTAAAACTTCCCCAATTTTGTTGTTCAGGGTGACAATGCTTTGGGAAATATCCCCAGTGTTCTCCTTACTTGCTGCAAGTAATAATAAATCCTTCCTTCTCCCGATCTTTGGCTTGGTTGTGTCTATTGGCTCAACACCCACCAAGAGGTGAACCCAGTTTTTGGGTGACACAGTGAGCAGTATGAGCTTGAACTTGGTAACACTAAACCCCTCCTAAAGTTGGGGAGACACCAGCCTCAGACACGTCTTCACTCCAAACACATAGATGGGTTACACCCAAGACATCCACCCGGAAACACTGTAAGGAGGGCCCCATTCCCATACTGCTGCTCCCAAAGGACAAAGAATTACAGAAACTGCCAATTCAGAATCCTCTGTATATAGAACCCAGCGTTGCTGGGATCAACAGTGCCACACGGGGCAGGAGAGCGCACAGGAGGAGACCCCAACAAATAGCAGCTCATGGAGCAGGAGCTTCCAGGCTTTCTTATCAGCCTGCCCAGGTAAGAAGCGCTAGGGGAAAAGGGAGGGGTGAGGCTTAAGTTTTCAGTAGTCAAACATCAAATATGTGGATCCCCACCACCCCACCCAAGAACAAACAGAAGAAAAATGTGCATTCACATGACTTGGTTTTATATAAAGAAACAATAGCAGGACGATGGAAGTAATCAAAACTGGTTCTTTGCACAGAAGTGGAGTGGGATGTGTGGGCAGGGAGTTGCCTTAAGTTAGTTTCCTATCTTAGGGATTTTTTTAACCTTCCCATGAATTATTTATTTAAAAGAAGGAGAAAAAATTTTATACGCCATATTTTGCTATGCTTAATAATTATTTTATATTAACTTTTACATTTAAAAATTAATTTAATTTTAACTTTTCTACATAGGAAACCACACCAAGACTTAATCCTTTAAACAGTAAGGTGTATAAGACTGCAGACTGTAAATAATTTACAAATCCCTTTCTAACAAAAAGGACTAGGGGCCTTACAGTTTGTCCTTCCACTATATTTCACACTGGTGATGTTTTCAGGAACGAATGGCATACTCTAATACACTAGGACTTGCAAAGTAAGAGCTGAAGTAAACTAAGAATTTCAAATATTTACAGAGGCTTTGAGGATTTTCCTCATATCGATGAAAATAGAAATTCAATTGTTTTTTTCCTCACATTCATTAAAATAGGAACTCATTTACCTTAGGAATAGTATAATAGCTTTTAAATGTCAAATTTCTCTAGGGACAGGCACATACACTGATCTAAAAATGAAAAAAGCACCTGAGAACTTAAATATGCCCATCTCACATCTTGAGGTTCTCTTGCCTAAATGGAATAAAAATCCTATTTGGCTCCACAATTTTCTTGCCTTACATCGTATCTCTCGATCAACTTACATTTTAAAATCCCAAGTGCTGGTGCAAACTAGAGTTAAAGGGCTGCAGTATTTTGGATAAAAGAATCCAAATACTGAAATCAAAACAGATAAGCAGGCTGCTTCCCTCAAATTCAGAAGAAAACCCCATTTTCATAAAGTTGAACATATTCCAGACTTGGTGTCTAAACACTCCAGGTTGAGATGGAACCCCTAGAGTGGGTCAGTCCCTGGTGAAGGAGGGTAGGGACAGGTTAGCAGCCACACGAATCATCTCTGGGAGCTCTACACGTCCTCCCCTCTCCTGTAAGCATGGAAGCACTCCCTCCTCCAGGCTTC
Organism: Lagenorhynchus albirostris; assembly: GCF_949774975.1. Taxonomy (NCBI): domain Eukaryota; kingdom Metazoa; phylum Chordata; class Mammalia; order Artiodactyla; family Delphinidae; genus Lagenorhynchus; species Lagenorhynchus albirostris. The sequence continues at coordinate 161,197,999 of NC_083097.1, read as the reverse complement.
TCTTGTCACAAGTCAGGAAACTCTCAGGCTGATTCAGTTTAAGGCTCTGACCCAAAGGAACTCCCCAATTCATAAACCTTCTGTCCATGAGACAGAACACCTGATCTTCACAGACTCTCAGTGTGTACAAATTACACTAACTGCACATACACTGTGGATGCAAAACTCAAACACTCTGTCTAAAAGTGGCTAGGCCTACGGAACTACAACTACAACCTAAAAAAGGCATCATCCCCACCCCCACGTGCAGGTGCACCGCCAGCTTTCCAAAGCTCTGCATCTTCTCTCACTATAAAGTTTCCTTCTGTGGTGGATGTGAACAGGGAGGACACCTGAAAGGGTAAGGCTTCCCAGTAAGAACCAACTAGATTTCGCAGTACTTCCCTTTCCAACCTCAAGGGGGCCTTAGTGAGGCTCACTGACCACAGGCCTCTACTCTCCCTGGACTTGCTTTGGATCCCTGAGATTTTAAATGACACAAAGCCAGTTTTTGAACAATACAGCAGAATAATTTAAATCCAGTGTTTATGTGGGAAGGAGGAAAGAAAATGCTAAGGCACTTTAGTAGTTCAAGCAGAAAACCCCAAATATCTATTCCATCCAGAATAAAAGATGTCAGTTAATTATTATTTCCATGGCAAGAAATTCATTTGTAAGTAATTAACTATACTTGAACACTTTTGGTCTAAGCCCTGCAATTTCATTTGAAAATATCCAAAAGTAAACACAGACCTCAGAAACTTACTACACACGTTCAGGGAAAGAAAGAGTGGAACCAAAACTCTTAACAAATGTAATGTAATACAAGAATATTTTATCTTCTCTCAGAGTCACCTCTTTCTTGCCTGTTTGGAACTATTTTATACTGTCCTTATAGCTCTATTGATTAAATACGTTTTTCCTTTATTGAAAAATGCAGACTAAGTCAGTAAATCTCTTTAAAGTTACAAACCCAGGGAGAGGCAGTGCTGACAGTTTCCACAAAAATAAACTCCACCCAAAAGCCTTCCCATAGGATGTATGTGTCCTGTAAGGATTCTGGGGGAGAGGCACAAGGTTTTCATACAATGAACATGGTTCCGTGTGGTTATTCGTCTTTCTTCACATGTAAAACATCCACAGATAAAAAAAATAAATCTTTAAGGGCCATCCATGGCTCTGTGGGAAAAGGATAAACAGTTAAAATATTCGGTCGCTTTGAAATGCACCACAGAGGACAAATAGTTGATAGTCATGCTGTGAATCGGAAAAGTGAAGCTGGCTTTGGGAATGGGAGGAGGTATTTATTGCCAGAGCTAGGCTGGGGAAACAAGAGCTGTGAATTTGAAACCCTGCTCTAAAAACCACAACACTCGTAAAACTCAGAAGAAAACGAGTCCCGCTGACGTGAAAGGAGAGACTGTGGACTCCATAGAGCACAGCTCCTCCCACGCACGATCCCCGGAGACCCAATCACAACTGTTCCCTGATGACCCTCCCTGTGGTCACCCCACAGTCTCGGGGAGACGACAAACTGCGGGCGCAGAGCTGCCCAGAGAGGCTCCGGGGTCAGGGCCCAAGTGGCCGCGCGCAGTGACGGGACAGGACGCCCGGGGTTCCGGCTGCCGGCCCCGCCCCCACGCTGCCAGACCGAGGGGACTGAGGTCCGAGCGGAGACACACGCGGCTCGGGTCCGCATACCCGAGTTGACCGCGGTCAGACCCGGGTCCTGCCAGGGCCGGTTCCGACCAGACCCTGCACCGCATCTCCACATCGCTGGGCAGCGCACTTACCATTTCTAGGTTTCCCTGAGTCCCTCCTATGACTCCCACGACCGCTGCAAAGCACAGCGTGACGGACACTGCGGCAAAGCCACAGAGACGATTAGGGGCGAGTAGGGATGTCTGCGCCAATGCAGTGCATGCCCCCACCCACTTTCCCCAGCGGGGTTCTTGATTGGACAGTTTGAGAGGCCTCGCCCCCCACGCTTGAGTGACAGCGGGGCAGGAAGATGCATGTCTGCGGAACCAGACTCTGCGGGTGGACGGCGACCTGATCCGGCAAAGGATGTTTGCATTTAAACGGAACTTCTTTCCGGCTTCGGGCGGCTTGTGTTGTTTTCGCCCAGTTCTTTATGAACGCGGAGGTACAGGGAAATGCTGATTAAATTCCCAAATGAATAAAGTAAGTACAGCACTGGAAGATGGCCCATATCAGGCGACACTGAAACAATAGGGACTTACGTCCTATATGGGTCAGGGTCTTGGCTTAAGTCTTTCAGACCATTCTAAATTGTGACCCTTGTTTAGAAACAAAGACACTTAAGGTGACCCCGCCATCTGTAATAGTCTGGCTCCATTTTAATATTGTCCTTTGACACGATTGAGCCTTCCATCCATCCCTGCGTCTTCCCCACTCATATAAATTATGAAACAACTTGCCAATCTTTCTTACAAAGATTATTGCTGGCATTATAATAGGTATTACATTGAATCTTCAGATCATTTTGTGAAGTAGTGCCAGTTCAGCAGTGTTAACTCTTCTGAACCATGAAATTGGAATGCCTCCTATTTACACTTGTCTTAATTTCTTTTCATCACGTTTTGTAGTTTGAAAAGTACTCATTTTATACTTTAGGTTTAGCTTGTTCTTTTTCTAGTTTTTGAGGTGTGAATTTAGGTTGTTTATTTGATAGCTTTCTTTCTTAATATAGGTGTTTATAAGTTTCCCTTTTACTATACCTTATGCTGTATACAAGTCTCCTTGTATTTATCTCCCCTGCTGTGTTTGGGTATCCCTAGAAACTCGATGTTAAATAGTCTGTGTCTTAAAACTCTGTTTTAATCCACTCCTTTTATACTGAGCCCTGTTGATACGGTAGGAAGGTACTGGTGTGGGAAAATGTTCTCTTATGATTGAACCTGTAATGTTTTGGCAGGACAGAATCCCTGGACTATGAGCCTCGGAACAGGTTCTTAGTATTCATTCCTTCCCTTTTGACACAGAGAAAACCTGAAGGGTCAGGGAGCTGTCTGACTGCTCTGCCCCATTTCAGATAAGGTTTTGGCAAGTTAATTTTCTTTGAGAGCCTGAGTTACAGGGAACAGAATGCTTTGTATGCTTATCAAAATTGTTTTCCTGATTCGTGCATGAAGCATGAGGCAGTGTTTTTCCATCATTCATGAGGAGAACCTGGTTGGGCTCCTATAGGAAAAATTCATAAATTTGGGGGTTCCCTGAGACTGGACTCCCTAAATGTTTTAAATCTCAAGGTAGTCCAATCTGTGTCTCCAGCAAATTCAAGTTACCAGTTTAAATGTTCCTAGAGGTTACTAGCTCCAGTTGCTTCACCTCCAGGTAACTGACAGTTCTATTTATCTGTCTCTGATTTGGGGAGCATTGATTGCCATGTACTCAAATCTTTCATGAATCTAAGAACAGGTGTTGCCTTTCAAGTTGTTTAGTTTTTCTTTCTTGTTGTGAAGATAACAATGATCTCTCAGAGCTCTTTACATATCCGAGCAGAAACCATCCATTCAGTTGTGCTGTTCTGTATTTTTCCTTTATAAGACTGTTTATCATTTCACTTATTCATTCCTCTGCTAGTGACCATGTAGGTGGTTTCAAAGTTCTTCTTCTGTGATCATATTTGGATCTCTGTATTTGAATTTCTTTCCTCATGTTCTAAAATATCTTACCCTGAATACATGTTTGTCACCCTAAAGACATTTTCCATGCGTTACCTTCTGTTTTATCATTGCCCTTTGGGGAAAGAATTAACACCTTACCCAAAATGGGATCAGATGTCAACACTGATGTTCTCAAGTGCATCAAAAGAAAGATGTTGGACTTCCCTGGTGGCGCAGTGGTTAAGAATCCGCCTGCCAATGCAGGGGACATGGGTTCAAGCCCTGGTCCAGGAAGATCCCACATGTCATGGAGCAACTAAGCCCATGTGCTACAACAACTGAGACTGCGCTCTAGAGCCTGTGAGCCACAACTACTGAGCCTGCATGCCACAACTACTGAAGTCCGCACACCTAGAGCCCGTGCTCCGCAACAAGAGAAGCCACTGCAAGGAGCAGCCTGCTCAGCTCAAAGACTAGCCCCGTTTGCTGCAACTAGAGAAAGCCTGTGCGCCGCAATGAAGACCCAATGCAGCCAAAAATAAATAAATTTATTTAAAAAAATAGAAAGATGCTTATTACTCAAAGGTACTTTCTAAGGAGAGTCGGGCAAGGGTAAGCTACTTCAGGTGCCTTGTGTAAAGAATGGCTTGGCTATTTAATGTGTGTATAAGTGGAGGCTGCAGGTTTTCAAGTTTTGACCCTCCCACCTGCTGACACAAAAAGAAAAGGAGCAGGTGTCACCCTTCCTAACTTAGTTATGCACTGTAGGCCAGACAGGTGAGCAGATACCCGAAGCCCTTAAGAGTCAGATATCAAAAATGAGGTCAGTTCTTTCACTCCTTAAGTTTACAGACTGAATGCTGCCACATCTCATTGAAATGAATTTGAATATTAATTGAAAAGCCATGTGACACAAGCAACATAATTAAGATGATGAAGCTTCGAAACAACATTGGAATCCTGTCATCCCCGGGTATTTTGAGGGATCCAGGAAAGTGTGTCAGTATGGTTCTGGAATTCTGTTCAAATATTTCAATAACGTTGTTTATTTTAATTTGCTGTCTCATTTGTGTTACTGGTGGCACTTTGCCAGTGTATTCCACCCACATGGAGCAAGCAGCCCTCCTAGGGGAACAGAACTCTCCCTCCCTGGCTCATAAATAGTGCAAAGCCAAGTGGTCATCAGCTACCATGTCCACTAGAGAGTTGTTCTTCATGGAAAACACCTGAGGCATTAGCTGACTACTACATGTATTTTGAAAGTTTTTGACATTTCTTGATTGGCATTAATGATATGTTTGTTGAATGACGTTATGTGTGCCCAGGTCAGTGCCAGGGGCTCCAACGACGATGAGTCTGTGATTGTAAACTGTAGGAAAAGAGCACATTTGTGTTGGATGGGCCAGAGGGGTTTGAAGGAGGGTGCCCCAAATGAAATACTGACATGTAGGTTATCCAGTCTATGGATGATGTTAGGAGGAAGAACTGGGAGTGGGATATACATGTGGTGGCCAGGATCTGCTATGACAATAAACCAAAGACCTGTAGGAGTGACCAGAAATGTCACTGACAGAATGTCCAGTATAGAAAGGCTCTACTCGTAAGATAACAGTAAGCCTGATGACCAGAACAAAGTAACTGGCCTCAAAGACTGTGGATTAAATCTGAATAATGCCCTGAACAGCAGGAAGACGTATGTATAGAAGAAAGCAAGCTTTAAGTAAGCCATTAGAACATCCTATGAGGGTTGTAGACTGGGGTCCTGAGACTGCCAGTGAACGCCTTTTTCAACAGCCTGGTTTTTCAGAATTGAGTGGATATCAATAATTTCTACTGTGTGTCGGTGAGTGATTGCATTTTGGTTTCAGAAGGGTTATGTGTGATAGGATAAGTAATTTTTGTATATAAGTATCTACCAAGTTTAGAGCATAGCAAGTAGCCAGTAGAGGGGGTGAAGGGCCCTACAAAGTCTGTTTGCCATCAGCTGTAGGGACCCCTTCCTTGGTCAGGAAACTATGTCTATTGAGTTTATTACCAATGGTGTGTTTGTTCACATCAGATGCCTTGGTCAGTCACTAAGGCAGCCATGGCAGAGAAGGGATGTCCCATGAATATTGCCTAACATTGAGGTTAGAGGCCCCTAAGTGGTTACGGATTGCGGGGGCTCACAGGACCAAGGTTAATACCATCAGATCCCAGGTGAGAGTGTGCCCAGAAGTCAATTTATCGCTCTGAACACAGCCTCTGCAGACTGAGGTTTAATATATGCACAGAGTAAGGACTGTCATTGATTTGGACTTGGATATTGTGAGGCGTTACTCTCAGACTTCTTAATGCCAAAGGGGGTAACTTTGGATAAGGAGCTGTGATTGGTGCTTGAGGCACCTAGATCATTGGCAGTGGCCAAAGGATCTGTAACAATGTACAGATGAGTTCCGTTCTTGGCTGGGGAATTCTCTATTGCTAGCACAATTGCCTGGAATTTGACTAATCCATCTAATGCTTGGGTCCAATCTCTCATCTCAGATGGCCTGTTTGATTTAGGGACAGAACACAGCATCTCTGCAGTGGACCCCATCAGGTGTGGTGGCAGCACACTGTGTATAAAGTATGTGGACTCCCTGGTCTCTCCTGGGATCCCAAGTGACTCCTCAAGTGGCCGTGTGTCCAGAAAGAAGTGACCTACTCTAGAACAGAAGACATTAACTGGGGGGGAACACAGTTCCTTCAGCAAGTGGGATGTGACAGAGGGGCCAATTTTTGCTTTATGCTGCAAGTACCAATGCCTTTTTAATGAGGAAGACTCTGGTTTGCAAAACTGAGGGGTCCTACATTCATGACCCAAGGCAAAATGGGAAATTGGCTGTGGAGGCTCAACTCTGGCCATGGGAGGGCCTCCATTTACAGAACAACTCTGTCAGCTGCCAGCAGAGCTGTTCTAATTGTGTGCAGTTAACAGCTGAGGAGAATAGTTTCTGGTACAAGAATGCCTTGGATAACTTGTGTCCACCATGGGTGGTTTAGAGACACCTGGATGCATAAACAGAGGCTGCTAAAGCCTTTATGGTAAATGGGTGTGGGGAGGGAGACAATAATGGAGTAACTGTTACGTAGACAAATTCCAGAGTGTATGATTCCCCATTCAAACTCAGTAAAAATTGAAGTACTGTGTGAACAAGCAAGCAAACATATTTTACAAGTATGAGACAGCCAGGATTACTGTGGCCGATGGAATATGCCCATAACATAGGTTCTGCCAACTGTTTCTATTACCCTCTCAACTCACAGTCACTGGTGTTGCCTCAGGAAATTTTCCAGAGTGGGATATACATGGATTTCTAAAGATGTTTCCACATAAGCAGGCACAGAGTAGGCTTGAGAGCTGGAAATAGTCTACAGGTGGTGATGGGAGGAAATGATGTGATTTATACAAACAAGGATGTCTCCAGGTAGATCCCACTTGGGATACACCATTAGGTTTCAGAACCACAGTATTCCTGATATGAGGAAGGAGCTTATTCTCACACGGAAACAATGGGTCAAGGCAGACACTGCCCAGTGCAGCAGAGAAACAAACCCCCATGTTGACCTCTTTGGCTGCACCCTTCTGAATGTCATGGTGAATCAGGAAAACATACTCACTAGCATTATTAATGGCATAAGGTGTTTCCTATACAAATTAGACATTATAAAGATATAAGCTACAGAAGGTGGTAATCAGACAATACTCCCAATGATGAAACATGAATTACTTTCCAAGTGGACATGAGGCCTTACAGAAAAATTCAAACTCTGATGGATTTTGATGTGGAACTAGTCAAGACATCAGGGGAAAACTAGACTTCTAATAAAATGGAAATCAAATATTTGTTGGTGGTGTTGGAGATACTCTTAACTACAGGGGCACAGAATCTGGGAAATAAGCTGCAAGACATTGTCCTGAAACCTATTCATGTGTCTCTCTCCCAGTGTGGTGGCTCCAAAATCTGAATAATACCCTCTTTGCATCTGCCTTTCAATCCAACTCAGGTAATGCAACTGATGACTTCTAACACAGAGTCACAAAGGAGATGAATTCTGGTAAATCTAGCTCCTAACATTACTCACAGGCAATGTATCTCCAACTCTATAGATTTTTTGTCCTATCACAAGTCTCTCTTTTTTTTAAATTTAATTTTAGTTTTATTTGTTTATTTTTGGCTTGGTTGGGTCTTCATTGCTGCGCACAGGCTTTCTCTAGTTGCAGCAAGTAGGGGCTACTCTTCGTTGTGGTGCGCGGGCTTCTCATTGTGGTGGCTTCTCTTGTTGCAGAGCATGGGCTCTAGGTGTGTGGGCTTCAGTAGTTGCGGCACATGGGCCCAGTAGTTTTGACTCACGGGCTCTAGCACGCAGGCTTAGTAGTTGTGGCGCACAGGCTTAGTTGCTACACAGCATATGGGATCTTCCCGGACCAGAGATTGAACCCATGTCCCCTGCATTGGCAGGCGGATTCTCAACCACTGCGCCACTAGGGAAGCCCCCTCCCCTTATTTTCAGTATTTATTTATTCATTTGGCTGTGCCGGGTCTTAGCTGCAGCACACGGGACCTAGTTCCCTGACCAGGGATTGAACCCGGGCCCTCTTCATTGGGAGCACAGAGTCTTAACCACTGGACCACCAGGGAAGTCCCATAAGTCTCTCTTCTTAATTCAAATTCTATTCACCAACTACCAGTCAGAAGGAAAGACAAAAAGCAAAGAGGAAAATCATAATTTACGTAAAAGTATACTCTTTGACAACCTTTCCATACATAAAAATTTATTCCAAGTCTTTAATAGAATGGGAAACTGAAAAAGGCTCCTATACCCACCACCCCCCAAAAAGGATCTTTCTCAGTAAAAAAGGTGCAATATATATAATAGATTAGGGGTATACAGGAACTGCGACCCAAGGCCAGTAGAAAAATCCCAACAAATACCAAACTGCCATTTTCAATCACCCTTTAACAGAGAATGAACAGAATATTATAAAAATTTAAGCCTACCTGCATATTAGAAATACATTTTAATTCATCCATGGATCCAACAGACTTCAAAACAGAAAGAGAAAAAAACCATCTGATTAAACTCAAAATCACTACCTTTAAACCTTATGTACTATTGTTGAAAGACAACTTACAGAACTCACATTAATATTTATTTTTGAAATTCGTAGAGATCCTATGTCCAAGGATACCCTTTAAGAAAGATCCTTGCTAAACACAGCGTATTTAAAAACTTTTAAAACAACTCTTTCATACTGAAGGTTTTCTGGAACATTAGGCATGGATTACTTTCCATCAAGTTATCTCATGTTACATTTATACCTCTTCATAGGAGTTTTCACGTCTAAGGATGTGGGCCAACTTAAGTGTTTCCCAAGCTGTTTACAAACAAGAGGTTTTATCTAGTGAACCTTTTCATGCCTTCGTAAATTACTGTGATAAAAGAAGGCTTTCCCACATTCTTCACATTTATATGGTTTCTCTCCAGTGTGCAGTCTCATGTGCCGTCGAATGCTTGACAGAGAAATGTAGGCTTTCCCACATTCCTGACATTGATAGGGTTTCTCTCCAGTGTGAGTTCTTTCATGCACTTGAACATAGGTGGAACTGAACCTTTTCCCACATATTTTACATTCATAGGGGTTTTCTCCAATGTGGGTTCTTGCATGATTTCGAAGAGAACTGTGAGTACTAAATGGTTTAGAACATGTTTTACACACATACCGTTCCTCTCTAGTGTGAGTCTTTTCATGTCTTTGAGAAGAACTGGTAACAAACAATGCTTTCCCATATTCCTTACATTCATAGGGTTTTTCTCCAGTGTGATTTCTTTCATGATTTTGTAAACCTTTTTGAGAACTAAAACTTAAACCACATTGTTTACATTGATAGGGTTTCTCTCCAGTGTGACTCCATTCATGGATTTTAAGAGAACTGGGATTAATGAACACTTTCTCACATTCTTTACATTTATAAGGTCCATCTTTAGTGTGTGTTATCATGTGATATTGGAAGGTTTTGTACCATGTATAGGTTTTCCCACATATTTTACACTCATAGGGTTTTTCTCCAGTATGGGTTCTTTCATGCATTTGGAAACCTTTCTGAGAACTAAAACTTTTACCACATTGTTTACATTGATAGGGTTTCTCCCCAGTGTGACTCTTTTCATGTATTTTTAGAGAACTAGGATTAAGGAATACTTTCTCACACTCTTCACATTTATAAGGTCCATCTCTAGTATGTGTTATCATGTGATATTGGAAGGTTTTGTGCCAGGTGTAGGCTTTCCCACATTCCTTACACTCATAGGGCTTTTCACCAGTGTGGGTTCTTGCATGATTTCGAAGAGAAGTGGCACTACTCAATGCTTTAGAACATGTTTTACACACATACGGTTTCTCGCCAGTGTGATGCCATTTGTGTATTCGGAAGGAACTGAAATAACTGAAGCCTTTACCACACTGCTTACATTCATAGGGTTTCTCTCCTCCGTGACTCCTTTCATGTGCTCGAAAGGTTTGTTTACATCGAAAGGCTTTTCCACATTGTTTACACTGGTAAGGTTTCTCTCCAGTGTGACTCCTTTCATGGGTTCGAAGAGAACTGTGGTATCTGTAGGCTTTCTCACAGTGTTTACATTGATAGGGTTTCTCTCCTGTGTGAATTCTTTCATGTGTTTGAATGCTTTCATGACAACTAAAGGCTTTTCCACACTGTTTACATTCATAGGGTTTCTCTCCAGTGTGAGTTCTTCCATGTACTCGTAAGGAACAGTAATAACTGAAGGCTTTGCCACATTGTTTACATTGATAGGGTTTCTCCCCAGTGTGACTCCTTTCATGTATTTTAAGAGAACTGGGATTAACAAATACCTTCTCACATTCTTTACATTTATAAGGTCCATCTCCACTGTGTGTTATCATGTGTTTTTGAAAGGTTATGAGCCATGTGAAGGCTTTCCCACATGCCTTACACTTATAGGGTTTTTCTCCAGTATGAGTTCTTTCATGTTTTCGAAGACAACTGAGAGTACTCAATGCTTTAGAACATATTTTACATTCATACAGTTTCTCTCCAGTGTGACTCCTTTTGTGCATTAGGAAGGAAGTGAAATGATTAAAGGCTTTACCACAGTGCTTACATTTATATAGCTTGTCACCATATTTTTGAAACTTTCCCGGTTCACGTTCAATGTGACATTTCATGTGTCTAGTAAGGGATAAACGATCCATGAAGACTTTTCCACATGCACTGCATTCACATGGTTTTAGTCCAGTAGTTTTCTTCTTCAGATTGAGAGATGGAATAAGGCTGAAGTGTTCTCCACAGGAACTACTGTCTTTACGTTCAAAGAGTCTCTCTACCATAGGACTTCTGGGAAAAATGAAAAGCACATTTCTAATGATTTCTTTATTGATCTTATATTTCTTGTATTTATTATGATTTATAGGAATAGTACAGGTTTTCCACCTTGTGTGAATTGTTAGAAATTGAATATACTGAATGTACTGCAATGGGACTTCACCCTTCCTACTATTAAAAGTGATATTCAAATATAGGGTTTATTAATAATATTTGCAAGTGATCTATTTTGCAAACACCTAACATTTATGTCACATTTAAGAAAATGTTTTTGGTAGAAATTTTCTAAGAAGAACTAAATTTGAAGAAGGGGCTATTTGTTTTGTTTGCTTGTTTTAAAATTTTCATAATTTACCAGGATTCTCACTTCAGACAATGCTTTGTATTGCGAGTGTGACTTACCTTAGGTTTCCCCCCTGGTTTTTGTACTGATCTCCAATGTCATGATATTCCCATGTTTTTCCTAAAATGCAGACCCAGAAAAATTATTCCAAAATATTAGAAATTAATAAGAATTATTTGATTCTATGTCCATTGTTTAGGGTGACCAAGCCCAGCTGATATCCCAATATCCTCCCTTCCCCAATTCCACATCTTAGAACAATGTCAAGTAGCACAAAGCATTTGTTCTCTAACTGACTAGGTGAAAGAACGTCACCATCCTTACCTACTGAGGCCAGGTTCCAGAAGATTTCCTGCATCACATCTCTGTAGAGTTTCTTTTGTGAAGGATCCAACAAAGCCCACTCCTCCAGGGTGAAGTTCACAACCACATCCTCAATAGCCAATGAGTCCTAAAACACCCAAAATATGTGTACAGTAAGATGCATGAGACTGACAGCACTAGGCATCTATATTCCATTTATAGTAAGGTTACTTATGAACCTGTTGTTTCCAAAGAGTTATTCTATGACTTGATCATGAGACAAACTTATTCTCTCCATGCTTCCTCGTAAATTTAATGGCATCATGAACACACGGAAATTATTTACACATTATTTCTGTGATCACATGATAACTTATACCTCATTAATGGTAGAGCCCAGAGATTGCTGGGAAACGACAGAAATGCTATACAAGTGAAACAAATATCATTTTAAAGACATTGATTTCGTGTGACAAAATTCTTTCATCTTCTCCCTTATTTTTTTTTTACATCTTTATTAGAGTATAATTGCTTTACAATGGTGTGTTCTGCTTTATAACAAAGTGAATCAGTTATATATATACATATGTTCCCATATCTCTTCCCTCTTGTGTCTCCTTCCCTCCCACCCTCCTTATCCTACCCCTCCAGGCAGTCACAAAGCACCGAGCTGATCTCCCTGTGCTATGCGGCTGCTTCCCACTAGCTATCTACCTTACATTTAGTAGTGTATATATGTCCATGCCTCTCTCTTGCTTTGTCACAGCTTACCCTTCCTCCTCCCCATATCCTCAAGTCCTTTCTCTAGTAGGTCTGTGTCTTTATTCCTGTCTTACCCCTAGGTTCTTCATGACATATTTTTTCCTTAAATTCCATATATATGTGTTAGCATACGGTATTTGTCTTTCTCTTTCTGACTTACTTCACTCTGTATGACAGACTCTAGGTCTATCCACATCATTACAAATAGCTCAATTTCGTTTCTTTTTATGGCTGAGTAATATTCCATTGTATATATATGCCACATCTTCTTTATCCATTCATCTGATGATGGACACTTAGGTTGTTTCCATCTCCAGGCTATTGTAAATAGAGCTGCAATGAGCATTTTGGTACATGACTCTTTTTGAATTATGGTTTTCTCAGGGTATATGCCCAGTAGTGGGATTGCTGGGTCGTATGGTAGCTCTATTTGTAGTTTTTTAAGGAACATCCATACTGTTCTCCATAGTGGCTGTACCAATTCACATTCTCACCAGCAGTGCAAGAGGGTTCCCTTTTCTCCACACCCTCACCAGCATTTATTGTTTCTAGATTTTTTGATGATTGCCATTCTGACTGGTGTGAGATGATATCTCATTGTAGTTTTGAGTTGCATTTCTCTAATGAATAATGATGTTGAGCATTCTTTCATGTGTTTGTTGGCAGTCTGTATATCTTCTTTGGAGAAATGTCTATTTAGGTCTTCTGCCCATTTTTGGATTGGGTTGTTTGTTTTTTTGTTATTGAGCTGCATGAGCTGCTTATAAATTTTGGAGATTAATCCTTTGTCAGTTGCTTCATTTGCAAATATTTTCTCCCATTCTGAGGGCTTCTTTTGTTCTTGTTTATGGTTTCCTTTGTTGTACAAAAGCTTTGAAGTTTCATTAGGTCCCATTTGTTTATTTTTGTTTTTATTTCCATTTCTCTAGGAGGTGGGTCAAAAAGGATCTTGCTGTGATTTATGTCATAGGGTGTTCTGCCTATGTTTTCCTCTAAGAGTTTGATAGTTTCTGGCCTTACGTTTAGGTCTTTAATCCATGTTGAGCTTATTTTTGTGTATGGTGTTAGGGAGTGATCTAATCTCATACTCATCTTCTCCCTTATTATCCACCATTTATAGCACTCCATGAGGTAGAGGGTCAAATCTGCATGAGTTTTCAATGAATGAGTCTCCTGAGGAGAACTGGAAGCTTTTCCTCCTAGTCCTATCACCAAACATGAGAGTCCAGGGGGCCTGTAGAAATCAAACTTTTACCAAAGCCCAGCTGGCCCCACTGTTCCAAAGTCTTCCAGCCCTTTAGAAGTAATTAGATGCACCTGACTGAATGTAAATCTTCTTGTGGGGAAGCACTGCTTTTAAGTTGTGTAATAATGATCACAGACTGTGTTCTTCCCTTCTCTCTATGTATAATTTCAAGCAGCTAGAAAGTTATTCTAAACTTAGAGCTCAGACCTGAGGAAAAAGGAATAACAACTTAGACCACAAAATCCCTCCACTCATGTGCCTCAGGGATTGTTCCAGCCAAACTGTAGAATACATACGGAGATAATAGCCAGAATAGATCCTTCTGATCAAACCCTGTTCCCTTGAGGAAAAGGTTAAGAGCTACAGATTGCGAGTGAGTTCACTTAAGTTCACTTATGGGTTGATGGTGAATTTGTCCATGATTATAAAATATGTAAAGGTTTCATCGGTGGTTTCCTCCAAAACAACATAAGGTCTCCATTCTGCAGTTGCAGGACCTAATGTTTCCTGAGCAGCCACGCTAGCTGCTGCCTGGCCAACTTATGTTCTGGAATTTATGAACCTAAAAGTTGTAATTTTCAATCTTACTAGAAGAGAATGAAAATATTTGAAAGTCTTCCTAGAGCCACGAGACAAATGCCTTCAAAAGACAAACTGGTGTCTCTGGAACTGGGAAAGAGAAAATAAAGACGTTTTAAAATATGCCACGAATATTCTGTTCTTAAGCGCTGTACTGAAAAAAAATGTTTCACCAGAGTGTAATGCAAAGACAAAAGGAACAAAACAGAACACACTATCCATAAATCCTAGCATAACTTTTTCTAACAGAAGATTAAAAACACATATAATGAAAATAACTGAAGGAAAAGAGAGACAGAAAGAAACAGAAGATGTAAGTAACAATCACTGAGATTTTTCTAAAATTAATGATAGACAACAACTGTAGATCCATGAATCTCAGTGAACACTAAACATGAAAACACCTAAAAAGAAGACTAAAATATATCATACTCTAACTAGAGAAAAATCAAATGCAAAAAGAACATATTTTAAGAAGCCAGAGGGGGAAACAGACCTCAGGTATAGAGAAATTAGAATTAAACTGGACACCTTTTCAGAAAACAAACAAGCAAGAACAGAGTGGATTGAAATGCTTAAAGTTCTGAAATTAAAACCACTCTAAGAATACTACATCAAGGACAATTATCCTTAAAAAACAAGGAAGAACTGAGGACTTTCTGAGACAAAAATTGAGGGAATTTGTCATTACTACATCTACTTTGAAACAAGTGTTCAAAATTCATAAGAAAGAATACAAATGATGAAGGTGGATTAGGAGGGGAATAAATAAACATCGTTAATATTACCATATATAACAGATAAGACTTTGTGTAAAATAATATTAACAACAATGACACTGGTAATGAAAGCCTTGTGGATAAGTAAGGTAAGACAGGAGGGAATTGAGAATAGTGTGGTATGAGATACCTGTACAACCAATGAAGAGGTATAGTATTACTTGACAGAAGATGTAGGCTAATTCTAAATATATACTGAAAACTCAAGGGCAACCACCAAAAAAAATTTTTTTAAATGTGTAACTGATAGGCTAAGAGAGGATTAAAATGAAGAATCAGGTAAAATGCTCAGTTAAAGCCAGAGAAGGTAGAAAAAAGGGGGAAGGCAAATGAAAGAAAGAACAAAGGCAACAAATAGAAACAGGAGAATGTACGGTAGATATTAATCCGACTGTATTAATCACCATTTCAATCATCAATGGTCTCAATACAAGTGAAAGACAAATACAGTAATATCAGATTTTAAAAACTGTAATTATATGTTGTCTGCAAAAAACCCATTTTAAATATGGAGACACAGGTAGATGAAAGGTAAAGGGATGGAGAAAAATGCACTATGCCAAAACTAATTTAAAAAAAAGCTGGCATTGGTATATGAATTTCAGATAATGGAGATTTCAGCCCAAGGAAAACTCAGTGATAAAAAGGGGCTTTACATAGGGACAAAAAGGTCCATTCTCCAAGAAGGTATAACAATCCTTCATGCGTAGATACATAGCAACGAAGGGGCAAAGTACTTAAGGAAAGACGTGAAGAATGCAGGGAGGAATACATGAATCCATTATTATAATTGTACATGAACACCCCCTTATCACAAGCTATAAATTTCAGCAGGCAGAAAATCAGGAAGGACAGAGTTGAACAGAACAAGCACCATGAAACAACTCAACTTAACTGTAACCTGTGGAATGCTTTATGCAACAAGGACAGAATACACATTCTTCTCAACTTTACATGGAACATTCACTAAGACAGAACACATTCGGGGATATGTAACATACCTTAACAAATCTGAAAGAAGAAAAATCATACAAACTATGCTCTTAGACTTCAAAGGCAATTAATCTAGATATCAATAACAGCAAGAGTTGGAGAACCTCTCAATACCTGGAGATTCAACAACACCCTTAGAAATAATACAGAAGATCAAAGAAGTCTCAAGAAATATAAAATTTATTTTGAACTAAATGAAATGAAAACATAATGTGTCAAAGGATGTGGGATGCAGCAGAAGAAGTGCCTAGAGGGAAATTTATGCCATAAAACAAATACACTGGAAAAACACCAAGATGTGTAAACAATAACGTAAAAGCATGTACCTTAGGAAACGATAAAAAGAAGAGCATATGAAACGCAAAGTAAACAGAATAAAAGAAATAATAAAAATTAGAAAAAAAAGTAAGGTAACTGTGGGATATCGATGGAGAAAAAAAATTTTTAACTCTTGTTCTTTTTTTAAAAAAAATATTTATTTATTTATTTGGCTGCACCCAGTCTTAGTTGCAGTTCATGGGGTCTTCATTGCAGCATACAGACTCTTAGCTGCAGCATGCATGTGGGATCTAGTTCCCTGACCAGGGATGGAACCCAGGTCTCCTGCATTGGGAGTGAGAAGCCTTAACCACTGGACCACCAGGGAAGTCCCTAACTCTAGTTCTTTACCAAGATTAATGACATTAATAAATATCTAGTCAAGATAACTAAGAAAATAGGGAAGAGAAAAAGTACAAATATCAGAAAGGGACAGAGGGTGAAATGAAAATGAAAAGAATTTGATAAAATCCAACATCCATTTATGAAAACAAACTGCTAACAGAGGCAACTTTCACCTCCTGAGAATGAACATCTTCATGAATCCTGTAGCTAAATCTATAACATTTGTTTGTATAACATGATTATCCCTGTGAAACATCTGAAAGAATAAACAATGAAAGAGATAGCTCCTGGAATCAATAAGAGACTGAGATTGAGGGTTAATCAGTTGCTTTCCTATAGACCCACACAAATGCATTCAACTGAACTTGGAGAAAGATGGCAAGGAAATTCAAATGAAAAGGGAACCTTTTAAACAAATAGCACTGGAAATAACGGATATCCACATAAAACACATGCACACACACAGACATACAACAATGAATGTAGACACAGGCCTTACACATTTCACAAAAAATAACTCAAAACACATCATAGATCTCAATGTGAAATGCAAAAGTAATAAACTCCTAGAAAATAATACAGAAGGAAATGTAGGTGACTCTGGGCTTAGTGATGAATTTTGAAATATAACACCAAATGCAAGGTCTGTAAAAGAAAAAGGTATAATTTCACTTCACTGAAATGAAAACATTCCTGCTCTGAGAAAGAAAAGTGTTAAGAAAATGAAAAGACAAGTCAGAGAGTAGGAGAAAATCTTTGCAAAACATTTATCTGATAAATGACTGGTATCCAACAGATGCAAAGAACTCTTAAAGCTCAACAGTAAGAAGAAAAACAACCTAATTAAAAATGGGCAAAAGATCTGAACAAACAGCTCCCCAAAGAAGATACACCAAAAAGAAATATGCTACATGAAAACATACTCCACATCAAATGTCAATGGGAAATTGAGTAAACAACAACGAGGTATCACGACACACTTATAAATGGCTATAATTCAAAATACTCAGAACGCCAAATATTGGTGAAGATGGGAAGATAATCCTCAGTCATTGCTGAGGTGGAAGGAAATTGGTACCCTAACAATGAAAGACAGGAGCTTTCTTTCAAAAAATATACTCTTATTATATATAGTAAGATTCAGCAATTACACTCCGTGCTATTTGTCCAAATGAATTGAAATCTTATGTTCACAGAAAACCTGTATACAAAAATCTGTAGAGGTTTTATTCATAATTGGCAAGAGTTAGAGTTAAGCAAGATATACTTCAAGAGTCTAATAAATAAATGATCAGTGCAATGAAATACTCTTTGGTGATAAAAAGAAATGAGGTATCAAGCTTTGAAAATACATGGAGGAAGCTTAAAAGTATATTGCTAAGTGAAAGAAGCCAATCTAACAAGGTTATATACTGTATGGTGCCAAGTATACGAGGTTCTGGAAAAAACAAAAGCATGAGACCATAAAAATATCTTTGGCTGTGAAGATTTTTGGCTTTTGTTTTAAAGGATTTGAGGATTAGAGAAAGAGATGAATCAACAGGCTGAGCACAGAGTATTTTTACGTAAGTAAAATTACACTACATGTGCATAAATGATGGACACATATTGTGTATTTGTCAAATCCATACATTACATAACACAATACAAAAGGTCCACACTAATACAACCTGTGCACTTTTAATGCATCAGTATTGGTTCAGCAATTCTAACAAATGTAGCAGTCCTACAAGATTTAAAAAACAGTGAATACTGTACGGATGGAGAAGGGTTATGTGAGAACTCTCTATAATTTCTGTTCAATTCTTCTCTAAACCTAAAACCGATTTAAAAACGCTGAAGTCTATACCAAAAGAAGAAGAAGACGATGACAGATCTGTACAGCTCACCCCTGAGGACTTTCTGATTTTTCCTTAGGTGTGGTGAACCATGGGTGTGCTTATCTACCAAGGCTGTCCCAATTGAGGGATGAAGGGCAGCAACTCTCCACGGAGTTCCAATACACCCTGACAATACCTCAGGGTGTACTGTCATCCTTAGTCTATGCACTTCCCCAGACCTGTGCATTCAGTTAATCCCAAGCAACTACCCAGGGAAACAAGGTGTTGGAGACAATGGCTCCTCCACCACCACAGCATGTTTCAAAGGACTGTAGAAAGAAATGACGGGGCTTCCCTGGTGGCGCAGTGGTTGAGAATCTGCCTGCTAATGCAGGGGACAAGGGTTCGAGCCCTGGTCTGGGAGGATCCCATATGCCACGGAGCAACTAGGTCTGTGAGCCACAACTACTGAGCCTGCGCGTCTGGAGCCTGTGCTCCGCAACAAGAGAGGCCACCATAGTGAGAGGCCCGCGCACCGCGATGAAGAGTGGCCCCCGCTTGCCACAACTAGAGAAAGCTCTCACACAGAAACGAAGACCAAACACAGCAAAAAATAATAAATTAATTAATAAAACTCACTCCAAATTTCATACACAATAAAAACTACTATTTCAAAAAAAAAAAACAATCGTTATAACCTAAACATTTAAAAAAAAAAAAGAAATGTCATCTCTCCACCGGGAGGCATAAGCCAGAGGGCCAAGGTTTAGCTCCATCATATAACAAGTAGGTGTGAGTAGTCAGTTTGAGCTGACTGGGATGCTCTTTCCAGTACCAAAGCCATAACAGGCACCTCAGTGGAGCCCTCTATTTTTAAGAGATCCCAGTATGTGGAGACAATTACAGCTTTAATGGCATATTAAGATGGGACCTGGGCAGTGCCTTGCATCAGAAGCCTATGGACAACTTAAGGTCCTCCTCCAGAGAGCCTCCCATCACTGCCAGTGGGGTTAGAGGCCTCCTCATGACACTGACTGCTTTATAGAATTTAAGGAACTCACTTATGTTGGGTTTGAACTAATCTCTTTGCTGTGCCAAACTGAGACAGTGGGTGTTGTCCATCATAACCCAGAGGGTAAGGAGCCTTGTTGTAATAGATGAAGGGGCAACATCCTCTTAAAAGTTATTTAAAAGTTTTGGTGAGCCTTCTGGAATCTCACCACCTACTAGCTGCTTTTCCCTGTCTCTTTTCTTTCACTTTCGCTGAAATAACGGCTCTTTTGAAAGTAGTGACTGTCTTTTGGGCTCACCTCATTCACAGGGTATAATCATCCTCCTACTCCCCCAGTTCTTCCCTCAACACTAATGTCTGGGCAAACCCAGCTTCAGTCACACCTTCACTCTAAACACAGATAGGTTCCAGCTCAGACATCAACCCAGGACCACTGGAAGAAGGGCCCCATTCTCATATTCCTGCTCCCAAGGTACAAGGGATTAACAGAAACTGCTAACTCGGAGTTCTAAGTGTATACAGCCCAGGCTTGGTGGGGTCAACAATGCAAAACAGGGCAGCACAGCGCACAGGAGGAGACCCCAGCAAACGGCAGCTCACAGGGCAGGAGCCTCCAGGCTTTCTTATCAGCCCGTCCAGGTAAGAAGCACTAGGGGAAAAGGGAGGGGTGAGGCTTAACTTTCAGTAGTCAAACATCAAATATGCGGATCCCAAGTAATCATTCCAAGAACAAAAACTGTAAGGAAAACAGGCATTCGCACTGGATTGTTTGTGTATAAAGAAACGCTAAAAGGATGATGAAGTAGTAATCAAAACTAGTTATCTGAGGGTGGCTGGAGTTAACAGTGGAAGAGTGTAGGAGGATATGCGGGCAGGGAGTCCTGAGATACTTTCCTCCCTTAGGAGTTTTCTACAAAGGAAACTACTGCAAGATCTGATCCTTTAAACAGTAATGGATATAAACTTGTAATCCATAAAAAATGAAAACCTCCTTTCAAACTAAAAGGACAAGGGACATTATAGTTGGTCGCTCCACTATAGTAAACAGAATGGTCCCTTAATGACCCTCCCCGTGGTCAACGCACAATCTGGAAGAGACACGGGGCTGCGGGTGCAGAGTTGCCCAGAGAGGCTCCGGGGTCGGGCTGAAGACGCCACCCGCATGGACCGGGTCCCGGCTGCCGGCTCAGCCCCCACGCTGCAAATCGGAGGGGACTGAGGTCCGCGCGGCGCTCCCGGTGGATTCGTGTCCGCAGACTCCGGAGTTGACCGCGAAGAGGCCGGTTCCGGACGCTTCCGACCACTCTCTCCGCCCCGTCTCCGCTCCCCGGGGCAGCACACTCACCATTGCGAGGTTTCCTAGGTCTTCCTGCGTCCTTCCCTCGACTCCAACCACCAGAGCAGGTCAGAGCGGAACAGAAGAGACGGAAGCTCTACCAGAGACCCTGAACGGTAAGCCGCCAGCCCAACGCGGTGGGAAGAACCGACGTCCACGCCGGTGCGCCGCGTCGCCCCGCCCACCCGCCTCCTGATTGGACAGGTCCCAGTACCCCACCCCCTCATGCCTGAGTGACAGCCTGGGAGAGGAAGCCTGAGTCAGCGGAACCACTTTACGCGGTTGGGATGGGACCTGTCCCGGCCTGGCACTTTTGGTTTGTGACAGAAATTTTTCCTGCCCCGGGATTGTCTCTGCTGTCTTTCGCAGCTCCTCGTGCACTGGGATTCCTGACTCAATTTTAAGACGGAGCTAGTACAGATAAGAGGATGGCTCAGGCCTGCCCTGCCTGGAACAAGGTTTTATGTCCTCCAGGGTTCAAGGGCTTGGTGTAAGGCTGGCTGTATGGCCATTCATGGAGCTGTGCTTCTTGTTAAGAAACGCAGACATTTAAATGTGAACTCATTATCTGTAGTAAAGGGCCGGCTCCATTTTCATCTTTGGTCCTTGACAGCGCTGAACCTTCCACCCATCCCTGCCCCATCCCCACTCATTAAGTACTTAAGGTACCTAATCCCAGCGCACTTGGCTCTGGTAGGAGGTCTGAATCAGTCAGCTGGGTGCCAGGACAAATCTCAGTCAAACCACAGGCTGTGAGGTGTGTGCATTAACTTCTCAGGCGTACATTTTACACTGGAAGGAAATTTATTTTAGATCAGTGTTCCCTGTGTGCCTAGAAAACCTTGAAATGTCAACAGCTATAATATATATATATATATATAAGGCAATTGTATTCCTATTTCCACTGACAGAAGAAAAACTATAAATTGTACTTAAAATTGGAATGCACCTAGAAACTCTTCCTGCCCCCCATCTTTATTGAAATATAACTGACTAATAAAATTGCATCTAAAGATTAAAACATAATGATTCTGATACTTACACTGTATTGTATAATAGATATTTGCTGAGAAAGTGGATCTTAAGCATACTCACCATGCAAACAAAAATAAAGGTGACTAACTGAGGTGATGGATGTGTTTAACCTGGAAAGTCTTATATTCCCAAGAGATTGAAATGCAAACTGCTTTACATTGCAAAATACTTCATGCATTGATTTCTTTGAACAGCTTTATGGAGACATAATGCACATACTTTAGAAGGCATCTATTAAGTGTACATTTTAATGGTTTCTGTATATTTGCAGATACACACAATTATCACAATTTTTGAGGCTTTTTGTTACTTCAAAAAGAAACTCTTCTGCCCTTTAGCTATCACTGCTAATCTTCTTATCCTCCTATTCCAATCCCCCAGCCTAGAAAACCACTACTCTACTTTCTATTTCCATATTCTGCTCTTTCATATTAAAAGAATTATATATGGCCTTTTGAAGGACTTCATTCACTCAGCATAATTTCTTCAAGAGACAACTATGTGTGAATATTGCCTTCGTTTTATGTCAGAATAATATTCTACTGATTGGATAAAACATGTTGTGTTTATCTATTCACCTGTTAATTGACATTTGGATGTTTCTCCCTTTTGGTCACTATGAATCACATTACTACAAAATTCATATATAAGTTTTGATCAAATATGTGTTTTCATTTTCTTGAGCATGTACCTAGGTGGGATTGATGGGTCATATGATAATTCTAGGTTTAATATTTAAGGATCTCCCAGACCTTTATCCAGAGCAGCTTTGCAATTTTATCTTCATTCCACCCCATATGAGAGTTCAAATTTCTCCATGTATCCTCGATAAGACTTATTGCCTCACTTTTTAATTTTAGCCATCCTAATTGTTGTCAAGTGGAATCTCACTGTGGTTTTGATTTGCATGTCCTTGATGACTAATGATATCCAGAATCTTTTCATATGCCCTTGAACATTTGTGTAGTTTACTTGGAAAAATGTGTATTCAGATCCTTTGTCATATTTAAATTGAATTATTTGATTTTTATAAATTGTTATGTCTAGATATTTTCATTACAAGTTCCTTTTCAGATATAAGATTGGCAAAATTTTCTTCCATTCTGTGGGTTGTGTTTTCACTCTCTTGCCCTAAAAATTTTACTTATATTTGTAGTAATATACACATACCATAAAATGTACATGTTCACCACTTTTAAGTGTATAGTTCAGTACTATGTAATACACTGCCATTGTGAAACCAATCTCCAGACAATTTTCATCTTCCACAAACATGTTGAGATAAACAAATAGACTGCCAGTTATTTCTCCAGCAAAATATGGGTTTATCCAGGACGAGCAAAGAATTGTAATTTGGGATCTGCAACCTTGGCATGCGAGATCCCTGGAGCAAGGAGACGACTCTTTTAAAGAAGGGAAAAGGATGTTGGGAGGGCTATCATAAACAAAGAATGATCTGAGCAACTGAGGGTTCAAAGTACAGTGGCTTTTCATTGGCTGAGTTATGACAGTTTCTCACTGGCCAAGATCTTGAGGCAAGAAGAGAAAGCCCTCCTTCTTTCTGTTGGGCTCAGCTATCCTCATAGGGTGTGATAGCTTCCCTTCTGGTCTCCTATTTAATTTAGGTTTCTGTTTATTAATTTTTTACATCCGTAAGACAACAAGTCCTCATTCTCCCATTGCCCAGCCCCTGGCAAAAACTATTCTACTTTTTGTCTCTAGGAATTCAACAGCTCTAGGTACCTCATACCAATGAAACCACACAGTGCCATTTCAACAGTGTTAAATATTCTGATCCAAGAAATTAGGATGTTTTCACATTTATCTTACATTCATTTAGTTATGTTGACCATGCTTTGTAGTTTTCTGAGTATTCATTTTGTATTCCTTTTGTTAAATTTATTCTTAATTATTTTATTCCTTTTCATCTTATTAGAAGTGCATGTCTTAGCTTCATTATATCATTCCAAGTGTATAGAAATACACTAAAAATGATTATTATATTTTGATCTTGTATATTATCACTCTGCTGAACTCAATAATGAGCTCTAATACTTTAAAAAAATTATTTAGTCTTTTCTGAATAGACAATATCTCATCTGGAAATGGAAATAGTTTTTCATCTTCCTAACCAATCTTTAAGCATTTTATTGCCTTTTCTTGTATAATAGTTTTGGCTAAAATCTCTAGTACATTCTCAAATAGAAGTGACAAGACCAGATATCCTTGTTTTGTTCCATATCTTCAGATGAAAGCATCCAATCTTTCATCATTAAAAATATTAGCTTTGGGTTTTCCACAGATGTTCATTATGAGGGTAAGAAATTTCTTTCTATTCTGAGTGTTTTAATCATGGTGTATATCATAGGTGTATATCACTACAACCTTCCCTTTTACTACTCCTTATGCTGCATACAACTGTCCTTGTATATTTCTCTCCTGGTTTTTACTTAATACTAAACACCATGGAAAATATTTAATTTCTTCTGCTCTTTAATAAAAATTGAAGTTGTTACTTTTATTTTCTAGGTTTCCAGAAAATGTGCTGGAAGTCTAAGCATATGGAAATGAAACCTGTGAATAGCAAAATGTGCTGTGGGCTTTGTGGATCATCAAAACGAGAGGCGTCCTGCTTAAAGGAAAAAACATTAAAAATTTCCCATATCTCCTTTTATACTCAATTATGATATTACATGAAATGACACAAATCACCAAAACTTATAGGCCTCATTTGAGTCATAAAGGAGATATTAAAAATATTACATAGTATACTAAACAGTAAATTTATATATTATAACTGAGGTACTGCTTGGTACCTCAGGAAATACATCAGTGTTTAGATAACAAGTAGGAAATGCAAAAGCTGTTCCAAAGGACCAGGAGCTGGCCTGTATTCTTTGTAAGGCCAAGTCTTTTCCTGTTGAAAAGAAAAATGTCACACACCTCCTTCATCAAGGCACTCAGTGGCCATGAAGGACAAAGACATTTATATGGATATTTTATAACACTATCTCTAAAAATGGTAAAAGATAAAACTCCAAATCATAAAAATGACCAGTACTTTCCTTTTCTTCCTAATGTGACTGACTGGAATGTCTTATGAAAAAACTTTCACTCTAATTCTCATTTTTACCTTTTAGAAAACAACAATTATGATCACCAATGAGAGAAAAGTTTACCTCCTCACACCATTCAATACAGAAAAACATCTTGCTTGGTTAAATAGCAATCATATCCTCTAACAAGAGTCAAAATCCTATAAGAAATCCATTTCAGCATCCTGTTGCTATTATACTTCACAGCCCTTTGCGGTCTGTGTTCATTCTTATTAAAATTCATTATACTCCCCCTTTTTTTTTTTTTTTGTGGTACGTGGGCCTCTCACTGCTGTGGCCTCTCCCGTTGCAGAGCACAGGTTCCGGACACGCAGGCTCAGCGGCCATGGCTCACGGGCCCAGACGCTCCACAGCATGTGGGATCTTCCCGGACCGGGGCACGAACCCGTGTCCCCTGCATTGGCAGGCGGACTCTCAACCATTGCGCCACCAGGGAAGCCCCCTCTACTCCCCTCTTTGACTACAGGTGTGATCCTATGGGTCAGTGGCAGAGGGCACTGAAAAATTTTTACATTTTTGGTATTAAGAGTGAATGAGAAATGAATTTCAAATCAAAAATTTTAACTACAAAAAAGTAAAATTTTTCTGAGAAAAAAATACTTGAACATGATAATACTAATGCAAAAATATAATGATTAAATGAATAAAAATGCAAATTTATCTGAATATCCATAATTATAATGGGTATTTTAAAATATATTCTGAGAAAAGATAAACCACAGTATTTGTTAGCATACGAAAGCTTAGGAAAGAGTTGATAAAATATCTATCCGAAACAACTACAGAATCATTTCTTTCACCAAAAAATGAACATACTTTTAATCATGTACAATCAAACATAACTGAAAACAAAGAGGGATTATATTCAGCTACAAGTAACAGAAAACACCCATATTTTTCTTGATATGAGGAAGGGGCTTATTCTCATATAGAAGGAGTGGGGTCAAGGCAGCCACTGCACAATGCAGCAAACTCCCATGTCATTGTTCATCGCTGCACCATTGTGAATGTCATGGTGAATCAGGAAAACATACTCACCAGCAATGTTAACAGCATAAGCTGTTTCCTACACAAGTTAGACATGATGAAGCTATAATCTAGAGAAGAGAGTAATCAAACAATACTCCAAACCATGAAATTCTGAATTATTTTCCAAGTGGACACAGAAGGCTTCACAGAAAAATTCAAACTATAACAGATTTTGATGTAGAATTGTGAAGACATCAGAGGAAAACTACACTTCTGATAATAGAAATCAAACAGTTGGTGGTGGTTTTGAGGATACTCTTGAATACAAAGGCACAGAATCTGGAAAATAGGATGAAAGGTGGTGTCCTCAAACCTCCTAGGTATCTGTCTCTCTCCCAGCGTGGTGGCTCCAAAATCTGAAGTATGCCTTCTTCTCATCTGCCTTTAAATTGTACACAGGTGACGCTATTGGTTAATTCTAACATTGAACCACAAAGGGGATAGATTGTGGAAAATCTAGGTCCTAATATTACTCACAGGCAGGATATCTCCAACTCTAGATTTTTTTATCCTATCACAAGTCTCTCTTCTTCAAAGTCTATTCACCAAATACCAGTCAGAAGGAATGAAGAAGCAAATGGAAAAACATAATTTACGTGAATGTACACCCTTTGACAACCTTGCCATACAGAAAAAATTATTCCAAGTGTTTAACAGTATGGAAAATGGAAAAAGGCTCCTATACTCACCACCACCCAGAAAAGATCTTCCTGTAATAAAGGTACAGTATATATAACAGATTAAGGATATCCAAGAACTGCCACCCAAGGCCAGTAGGAAAATCTCAACAAATACCAAGCCTAATTGCCTATTAGAACTACACCTTATGGGGTATATGTATACGTATAGCTGATTCACTTTGTTATAAAGCGGAAACTAACACACCATTGTAAAGCAATTATACTCCAATAAAGATGTTAAAAAAAAAAACAAACTACACTTTAATCACCCATAGGTCCAACAGACTTAAAAATGGAAAAAGAAAATATCATTACCTGATTAAAGGAAAAATCACTAACCTTATGAATTATTATTAAAAGATGACTTCCAGAATTACCTCACCTAAATATTCATTTCTGAGGGTAACTTGTACAAATCCAACATCAAGAAAGGCACGTTCATAAAGATCCTTAGTAAACACATATATTCATAAATTTTTATAACAAGTCTTTTATATTGAAAATTTTCTGAAACATTATTCTTGGATTACTTTCCAACAAGTTACCTCATGTTACTGACATTTATATTTGTTTCTCATGGGAGTTTTCACATATAAGTATGTGGGCCCACTGAAGTCTTTCCTAGGCTCTTTAAAAACTATATTTTTTATCTAGTGAACCCTTTCATGCTTTTGCAAAGTAGAGAGATCAGAAAAGGTTTTCCCATATTCTTCGTATTTACATGGTTTCTCTGTAGTATGCATGCGTCTCTGAATGCCTAAGACAGAAATGTAGGCTTTCCCACATTCCTACGTTCATAAGGCTTCTCTCCAGGGTGAGCTCTTTCATGCACTTGAACATTAGTGGAAGCGAAGTTTTCCCACATATTTTACAGTCATAGGGTTTTTCTAGTATGAGTTCTTTCATGTTTTTGAAGAGAACTGGAAAAACGAAATGCTTTAGAACATATTTTACACACACACGGTTTCTCGCCAGTGTGAGTCCTTTCATGTGTTTGAAGAAAACTGGGAATAATAAATGCTTTCCCACATTCTACACATTTATATGGTTTCTCTCCAGTGTGCAGGCTCATGTGTCTTTGAATGCCTGAGAGAGATATGTAGGCTTTCCCACATTCCTTACATTTATAGGGTCTCTCTCCAGTGTGAATTCTTTCATGCACTTGAACATAGGTGGAACTGAAGGTTTTCCCACATATTTTACATTCATAGGGTTTTTCTCCAGTATGGGTTTTCTCATGTTTTCGAAGATATCTGGGAATACTAAATGCTTTAGAACATGTTTTACACATATATGGTTTCTCTCCAGTGTGAGTCCTTTTGTGTATGTGAAGAGAACTGGGATTATTGAATGCTTTCCCACATTCTTCACATTTATATTTCTCGCCAGTGTGCAGTCTCATGTGCCTT
Organism: Lagenorhynchus albirostris; assembly: GCF_949774975.1. NCBI lineage: Eukaryota > Metazoa > Chordata > Mammalia > Artiodactyla > Delphinidae > Lagenorhynchus > Lagenorhynchus albirostris. The sequence continues at coordinate 161,169,898 of NC_083097.1, read as the reverse complement.
CGAATGCCTGAGGGACAAACGAAGGCTTTCCCACATTCCTGACATTGATAGGGTTTCTGTCCAGTGTGAGCTCTTTCATGCACTTGAACGTAAGTGGAAGCAAAGGATTTCCCACATACTTTACATTCATAGGGTTTTTCTCCAGTATGGGTTCTTTCATGTTCTCGAAGGTATCTGGGAATACTACATGCTTTACAACATGTTTTACACACATATGGTTTCTCTCCACTGTGACTCCTTTCATGTATTTGAAGAGAACTGGGGTTAATCAATGCTTCCTCACATGCGTTACATTCACAGGGTTTTTCTCCAGTGTGATCTCTTCCATGTTTTTGGAAACCTTTTTGAGAACGTAAACCTTTACCCCATTGCTTACATTCATAGGCCTTCTCTCCAGAGTGAATTCTTTCATGTGTTTGGAAACCTTGATGATTACTGAAACTTTTTCCACATTGCTGGAATTCATACAGTTTCTCTCCTGTGTGAGTTCTTTTGTGCCTCTGTAAGGAACTGTAATATTTGTAAACTTTCCCACATTCCTTACATTTATATGTATTATACAGTCCCTGATCATATTTTTTAAAATCTTGAGGTTTGTGTTCAATGTGACATTTCATGTGCCTATTAAGAGATGAATGATGCATGAAGACTTGTCCACATACACTGCATTCACATGGTTTTAATCCAGGAGTTTTCTTGTTCTGATCAAGAGGTGGAATAAGGCTGAAATTTCCTCCACATGGATTACGGTCTTTACGCTCAGAGAATCTCACTACCGTATGATTTCTGAAAATGTGAGAAGCACATTATTAATGATTTATTAATCATTTTATATGTATTGCATTTATTACAATTGATAGGAATAGTGTGGTTTTCTAATTTGTGTGAATTGTTAGGAATTGAATATACTGAATGCTCCGCAACGGACTGCACCCTTTCTATTGAAAAGTAATATTCAAATACAGGGTTTATTAATATTGCTTGCAAGTGAATTATTTTGCAAATACTGGACATTTATATAACATTTAAGAAAATATTTTTGAAAGAAACTTTCTAAGAATAATTAAATTAGAAGAAAGGGCTATTTGTTTCGTTTGCACATTTTTAAAATTTCGTAATATACCAGGATTCTCACGTGAGTCAAAGCTTTCTATTGTCAGTGTGACTTACCTTGGTTTTCCCCCCTGGTTTTTGTACTGCTCTTCAATGTCATCATCATCCCATTTTGTTCCTAAAATGCAGACCCAGTAAAATGATTCCAAAGATTGGAAATTAAAGAAATATTATTTGACTCTATGTACATTGTTAGCTGTGACCATGCCTGGTTTATATACCAACATCCTCCCTTCTCACATTACACAACTTAGAACATCAATGAGCAAGAAGCATCTGATCTCTACCTGAGTAACTGATGGAAAGTCCCCATCCTTACCTACTGAGGCCAGATTCCTAAAGGTTTCCTGCATCACATCTCTGTAGAGTTTCTTCTGTGTAGGATTCAGTAGAGCCCACTCCTCCAGGGTGAAGTTCACAGCCACATCCTCACAGGTCACTGAGTCCTAAAACATCCCAAGTATGTGTACAGTAGGATGAGTGACAGCACTGGACACCTATATTCCATTTATGGGAAGGTTATGTATGATTCTGTCCTTTACAAACATTTACTCACCCTCTGTCCATACCTTCTTCCTCATTAATTTGTCAGTACCATAAAGACATGAAAATTATTTACACATTTTTACTGTGATCACATTACATTTTATTTCTCTCTAATGGCAGGGCTCAGAGAATACTGGGAAATGACAGAAATGCTATACAAATGAAACTAATATTATCATTTTAAGACCATCAATTCCTTATGAGAAAAATTATTTCATTTCCTTCCTTATTACCCACCAATTCCAGCACTCCAAGAGACAAGGGGTCAAATCTGTGTGAGGTTTCAATGCATAAACCACTGTGAATAACTACAAGCTTTTTCTTCTCTTCCCATTACCAGGCATGAGAGTCCAGGAGGCCTCTGGCATGTAACATTTAAAAAGGTCCAGCTAGTTACAGATCCTACAGTCCTCTAGAACATTAAAAGTGACAAGATACAACTGGCTGAATGAAAATATTCTTGGGGAGAAGCACTGCTTTTGCCCTGTGTCATATGTATTACAGATTCAGTACCTCCTTTGTCTCTCTGTCCAATTTAATGGACTAGAAAGTTATTTGGAACAGAATTCGGACATGACAAAGAAGGCATGACAACTTAAACCACAAAATCCCTACACTCCTGCACCTCAGGGCAGCTTCCTGCCAATTCTGGGAACACACAGGCATACACACTGAGATAATAATGTCAGAAGAGCCCATGTGGCACACCATGACAGTCGATCCTCATCCCTGCTGACATTAAAAAACAATTTAAGGAGAGGAGAACAAGATGGAGGAGTGGAGGGACATGGAACTCACCTCCTCCCGCCAGTACATCTACATGTGGAACAAATTTTTTAGAATACCTATTTAAAGCTTGCAGAAGATCTCATATAACCAAAGCTGCAAGAAAGATCCCCACATAACTGGGTAGGATGAAGGGAGAAGAGAGAAGAGGAACTGAGATGAGACCTGTGCCCCTGGGAGGGAGCTGTAAAAAAGGAAAGGTCCCCTAAGCCAGGGAACCTTCTTCACCAGCTGGGAGGTCCACCAGGATAGATAGGGAGCTTCAAAGGCTGAAAAGGAGAGTGTGGCAGCTGGCCTGTAGCCTGGCAGGGTAGAGAGAGATCCGAACTGAAGGTCCTGGTAACGTGCCCACACTTCTCAGCCCAAGACATGTGCCTGCTGGTGTGTGCAATGACTGGGTGCAGAAACGAGGCTTCAACGGACAGACCCAGGGAGAGGACTCAGTTTGCCTGCACAGACACAGCCCACTGGGGGCAACTGGGGGCATGAGCATGCAACTGGGGGCATGAGGACGGAGAGTGGGTCTGCCGTAGGAGCCCCATTGTCAACACGGGCAGGAGGGGAACAGGTCTGCCATAGCAGCCTCATTGTCAGCGTGCTCATAGAAGGGATCTAGCTGCAGTGGGTTCTTTGAACTTTGTGGGCCTGCACAAGCAGAGGCAGGGCTGAAATCTGAGCCAATTGCAGGCAGTCCTACTGCGGGTGCTGGGATGCAGCTCCAGCGGGTTCTTGTTCCAACAGATTTTGGGACCGGGACTGCTTGTGCTTGCCTGAGAGCCACCTGAGCCAACTATCTGCTGGCTCAAGGGGACATGACTCTGTGGGTTGAAACACGGGTGGCCCTGTGGGCACACATACACGCCTAAGGAATCTCTAACCTGATTACCAGAGCCCCCAAGGGAAGGTGGCCATCAAGGGCAGTGCCAGTAGCAGTGATCTTTGTGGGTATGCACACCAGGTGGCAAGTAGCATCACAGAATCACACACCCCACAGACATCTCCTGGGGATGAAGATGAAGCAGCTCCTCTCCCAGTGGGAGGCCTCCAGTGTCACCTACCTCACACCACAGCTTAGAACTGGATCTAGGAGCTTCTATTCCAACAACTAGAGAGCAGACCCTGCCCCCAACAGACCTGTGACAACCACAGAGCAAAGAGGAGGCCCCGCCAAACATCCAGTGCAGTCTCTGGTCACCACAAGGCCAAACACACCAACAAGGGCCAGCAGAACCTGATGAGACACATGGCAAGCATACATACTAAAAACAGCCCTTGCACCATGAATATTGGACTCAAGCAGTCTACACAGTGACACTCCCACAAAACATCAGCACTGCAAGACCACAGTAGATAACTGTTTCTCCTAAACTGACAGAGTCAGAGAAATATAAGAAAAATGAAATAGCAGAGGAACTACTCCCAATTAAAAGAACAAGAGAAATCCCCTTAAAGAACAAACAATGAAACAGACCTCTCCAGTCTACCAAACCCCAAGTTCAAAAAGGAGGTAATAAAAATGCTGAAGGTATTAAGAAAGGCTACCAATAAAAATGTGGATCACTGCAACAAGGAACTAGAAACTATAAAGATGAGCCAATCAACATTAGACAACTCCATTGCCAATATGAATACTGAGTTAAACATAATAAATAGCAAACTTAATAATGCAGAACAATGAACAAGTGACCTGGAAGAAAGAATAATGGAAATCACCCAATCAGAACAGCAGACAGAAAAACAAATGAAAAATATGAAAGTAACATATCAGATGTATGGAACAATATAAAGCATGCCAATTTACACATAATAGAATCCAAGAAGGAGAAGAAAGAGAAAAGGGGATTGAAAAAGTATTGAATAAATTATGGCTGAAAACACCCCAAACCTAAAGAAGGAAACAGAGATCCAGGTACAGGAAGCACAGAGGGTCCCAAACAAGATGAACCCAAACAGACCTGCTCTAAGATATATCATAATTAAAATGGGAAGAAGTAAAGATAAAGAGAGGATTCTAAAGGCAACAAGAGAAAACCAAAGAGTCAATCACAAGGGAATCCACATAAGGCTATCAGCTGATTTCTCTACAGAAGCTTTGCAGGGCAGAAGGAGTGGCAAGATACACTGAAAGTCCTGAAAGGGAAAAACCTGCAACCTAGGATACTCCACCCAGCAAGATTATCATTTAAACTAGAAGGAGAGATATAGAATTTCTCAGAAAAGCAAAAACTAAAAGAATACAGCAGTACTAAGCCTATCTTATGAGAAATATAGAAAGGTCCCCTCTAAATGGAAAAGCAAGAATCTATATGAATGGGAAAATCAAAATAGTAAAGGTAAATATATAAGAGGACTGAAGATCACTTAAATAAACCAGTACATAGATTAAAAAAGAATCAAAAGAATACTGTGAAAGCAATTATAACTATAAGGAACAGCAAAAGGGTAATAAACATGAAGATGTAAAATAAGACATCAAAATCACAAAACGTGTGGGAGGGGAGTAAGAATGTAGATCTTTTACAATGTGTTTGAGCTTATATGACTACCAGTCTAAAGCAAGTACATAAAGGTTAACAAACTTGAAAATCAGGCTAACCACAAACCAAAAACATACGATAGATTCACAAAACCCAAAATGAAAGAAACTCAAGCATAATACAAAGAAAACCATCAAACTACAAAGGGAAAAACAAAAAGAAGAAAGGAACAAATAAGAAATATAAAATCAACTGGAAAACAAGGTGTTAAATGTCAATAAATACATACTTATCAATAACTACTTTATGTGTCAATGGAATAAATGCTCCGATCAAAAGACAGAGTGGTAAATTGGACAATAAAACAAGAACTTCAATATGCTGCCTACAAGAGACCCGATTTACGGCAAAAGAAACATAAACATTGAAAGTAAGGGAATGGAAAAAGATATTTCATACAAATGGAAATTACAAGAAAGTAGAGGTAGCAATACTCATATCAGACAAAATAGACTTTAAAACAAAGGCAATAAAGAAAAACAAAGAAGGACACTAGATAATGATAAAAGGATCAATACAAGAAGAGGATATTGCACTCATTAACATACATGCACCCAATGTAGGAGCATCTAAATACATAAAACAAATATGAGCAGACATAAAAGGAGAAATTGATGGGAATACAGTAATAGTAGGAGAGTTTAACACCCCAGTGGCATCAATGGACAGATCTTCCAGACAGAAAATCAGTAAGGCAACAGAGATTCTGAATGACACAATAGTTAGACTTAATAGCTATATATAGGACACTACATCCAAAGAAACCAGAATACACATTCTTTTCAAGCGCACATGGAACATTCTCTAGGATAAACCACATAGTAGAACAAAAAACAAGGCTCAACAAATTTAAGAGGACAGAAATTATTTCAAGCATCTTTTCTGACCACAACATGAAACCAAAAATGAAGCACAGAAAGAAAAATGAGAAAAAAATGATTACATGGAGACTAAAAACATGTCCCTAAAAAAACCAATGGGTCAACAATGAAATCCAAGAGGAAATTAAAGAATACCTCAAGAAAAATGAAAATGAAAACACAGCCATACATAATCTATGAGATGCAGCAAAAGCAGTTGTGAGGGAATTTCATAGTGATACAGGGCTTCTTTAAATAAAAACAACAAATCCCAAATAAATAACCTAACCTACCATTACAAAGATTAGAAAAAGAACAAACAAAACCTAAAGTCACAGAAAGAGGAAAATAATAAAGATCAGAGAGGAAGTAAATAGAGATTTTAAAAAAAAATAGCAAAGATCAATAAAACTGAGACCTGGTTTTTTGAAAAGATAAAAAAAAAAAAATCAACAAACCTCTAGCCAAGCTCACCAAAAAGAAAAGAGAGAGGACCCAAAGAAACAAAATGAGAAATGAAAGGGGAAAAACAACAACCAATACCACAGCAATACAAAAAAATCATAAGAGAATACTATAAACAAGTATATGCCCACAAAATGGACAACCTAGAAGAAATGTACAAGTTCCTAGAAATATACAGCCTACCCAAATTGAGTCAAGAAGAAAGAGATAATTTGAACAGACCAAGCACTAGGAGTTAAATGGAAACTGTGCGAATCCCCTGGTGGTCCAGTGGTTAGGGCTCAACAATTTCACTGCTGTGGCCTGGGTTCAACCTCTGGTCGGGGAACTAAGATCCCACGAGCCATGTGGTGCGGCCAAAAATAAATAAATTAATTTAAGTTTAAAAAATTGAAGCTGCAATATAAAAACAAAAACAAAAAACTCCCTGCAAACAGAAGTCCAGGACCAGAGAGCTTCCCTGGGGAATTCTACCAAACATACAAAGAAGAACTTATACTGATCCTTATCAAACTATTCCAAAAGACTGAAGAGGCGGGTACACTCCCAAAGTCATTCTATGAAGCAACCATCACCCTGATGCCAAAACCAAAGACACTACATAAACAAGAAAATTACTGGCCAATACCTTTGATGAATACAGATGCAAAAATTCTCAACAAAGGGCTTCCCTGGTGGCGCAGTGGTTGAGAGTCCGCCTGCCGATGCAGGGGACACGGGTTGGTGCCCTGGTCCGGGAAGATCCCACATGCTGCAGAGTGGCTGGGCCCGTTAGCCATGGCCGCTGAGCCTGCGCGTCCGGAGCCTGTGCTCCACAACGGGAGAGGCCACAACTGTGAGAGGCCCGCATACCACAAAAAAAAAAAAAAAAATTCTCAACGAAATGTGATCAAATCAAATCCAACTATACACAAAAAGCACGATACAACATGATCAAGTTGGATTCATCCCAGGCTCACAAGGATGGTTCAACACACACAAATCAATCAATGTGATACATGACATCAACAAAAGAAAAGACAAAAACCACATCATCATCTCAACAGGTGAAGACAAAGTATCTGATAAAATTTAACACACATTCATGATAAAAACTCTCACCAAAGTGGCTATAGAAAGGACATGTCTCAACATAATAAAAGCCATTTTTGGCAAACCCACAGCCAACATAACACTCAATGGTGAAAAGCTGAAAGCATTCCCAGTAAATTCTGGAATGAGACAAGGATGCCCACTTCCACTACTTCTACTCAACAGAGTATTGGAAGTCCTAGCGACAGGAATCACAGAAGAAAAAGAAATGAAATCCAAATCAGAAGGGAAAAGGTAAAATTGTCATTATATGAAGATGACATGATACTCTATATAAAACCCCTAAAGACTCCACACAAAAACTACTAGAACTGACAAATGAATTCAGCAAGGCAGCAGAATATGAGATAAACATACAGAAATCTGTTGCATTTCTTTACACCAAGAAAGAAATATAAAAAAGAGAAAGTAAAAAGACAATCCCATTTAAAATCACATCAGGGACTTCCCTGGTGGTGCAGTGGTTAAGAATCCGTCTGCCAACGCAGGGCACACATGTTCAAACTCTGGTCCAGGAAGATCCCACATGCTACAGAGCAACTAAGCCTGTGTGCCACAACTACTGAGCCTGCACTCTAGAGCCTGCAAGCCACAACTACTGAGCCCACATGCCACAACTACTGAAGCCCACGTGCATAGAGCCTGGGCTCCACAACAAGAGAAGCCACCGCAATGAGAAGCCCACACATTGCAACGAAGAGCAGCCCTCACTTGCCACAACTAGAGAAAGCCTGCGCAGCAATGAAGACCCAATGCAGCCAAAAATAAATAATAAATATATAAATTTATTAAAAAAAAATTACATCAGGACTTCCTTGGTGGTGCTGTGGTTAAGAATCCACCTGCCAATGCAGGGGACACGGGTTCGATCCCTGGCCTGGGAAGACCTCACATGCCACAGAGCAACTAAGTCCGTGCACCAGAACTACTAAGCCTGCACTCTAGAGCCTACAAGCCACAACTACTGAAGCCCGCTTGCCACAAATATTGAAGCCCGCTTGCCTAGAGCCTGTGCTCCGCAACAAGAGAAGCCACCGCAATGAGAAGTCCATGCACTGCAACGAAGAGTAGCCCCTGCTCACCGCAACTAGAGAAAGCCCGTGCACAGCAACAAAGACCCAATGCAGCCAAAAATTAATTAATTAATTTAAAAAATAAATAAAATAAAATCACATCAAAAAATGAAATACCTAGCAATATGCCTAACCAAGGAGGTGAAAGACTTGTATGCTGAGAACTATAAAATATTGATAAAGGAAACCAAAGATGATTCAAGGAAATGGAAAGATATTCTGTGTTCTAGGATTGAAAGAATTATATTGTTAAAATGGCCACACTACCCAAAGCAATCTACAGATTTAATGCAATCCCCATCAAATTACTCATGACATTTTTCAAAGAACTAGAACAAATAATCCTAAAATTTATATGGAACCGTAAAAGACCCAGAATTGTCAAAGCAATTCTGAGGAAAAAGAACAAAGTTGGAGGAATAACCCTCCCAGCCTTCGGACAATATTACAAAGCTACAGTAATTAAAACAGTGTGGTACTGAACAAAAACAGACATAGAGATCAGTGCAACAGAATAGAGATCCCAGAAATAAACCCACACACCTATGATCAATTAATCTTTGACAAAGGAGGCAAGAATAAACAATGGAGAAAAGATATTCTCCTCAGCAAGTGGTGTTGGGAAAACAGGACAGCCGCATGTAAATCAATGAAGTTAGAACATTCCCACACACTATACACAAAAATAAACTCAAAATGGCTTAAAGACTTAAATATAACACCTAATACCGTAAAACCCCTAGAAGAAAATATAGGCAAAACATTCTTTTGCATAAATTGTAGCAGTGTTTTCTCAGGTCAACCTACCGAGGCAATAGAAATAAAAGCAAAAATAAACAAATGGGACCTAATCAAACTTATGAGCTTTTGCACAGCAAAGGAAACCATACACAAAACAAGATGACAACCTATGGACTGGGAGAAAATATCTGCAAAGGATGTGAGTGACAAGGGCTTAATTTCTAAAATATACAAACAAGGCTTCCCTGGTGGCGCAGTGGTTAAGAATCTGCCTGACAATGCAGGGGACACAGGTTCGAGCCCTGGTCCAGGAAGATCCCACATGCCATGGAGCAATTAAGTCTGTGGGCCACAACTACTGAGCCTGCGCTCTAGAGCCGGCAAGCCACAATTACTGAGCCCGTGTGCCATAACTACTGAAGCCCGTGCACGTAGAGCCCGTGCTCTGCAACAAAGAGAAGCCACCGCAATAAGCCCGCGCACTGCAATGAAGAGTAGCCCCCACTCACCGCAACTAGGAAAAAGCCCACGCACAGCAACGAAGACCCAACGCAGCCATAAATTAATTAATTAATTAATTAATTTTTTAAAAGGGACCTAAATAGACATTCCTCCAAAGAAGACATACAGATGACCAATAGGCACATGAAAAGATGCTCAACATCACAAATTATTAGTGAAATGCAAATCAAAACTACATTGAGGTAACACCTCACACCAGTCAGAATGGGCATCATCAGTCTACAAATAATAAATGCTGGAAAAGATGTGGAGAAAAGGGAACCCTCCTACATTGTTGGTAGGAATGTAAATTGGTACACTATGCAGGTTCCTTAAAAAACTAAAAAGAGTTACCATATGATCCAGCAATCCCACTCCTGGGCTTTTATCAAGAAAACAGGAAAGCTCTAATTTGAAAAGATACATGCATCCCAATGTTCACAGCGGCACAATTTACAATAGCCAAGACATGGAAACAACCTATGTGTCCATCAACAAATGAACGGATTCCAAAGATGTGTTTTATATATGCAATGTATTATTACTCGGCCATAAAAAAGAAGGAAATAATGCCATTTGCAGCAACATGGATGGACCTAGGGATTATTAGACTAAGTAAATCAGACATTGATAGACAAATATATAATATCTCCTATATGTGGAATCTAAAAAAGAGTACAAATGAACTTATTTACAAAACAGACAGGCTCACAGACATAGAAAGCAAACTTATGGTTACCAAAAGGGAAGGGGGGAAAAGGGATAAATGGGGAGTATGGGATTAACACATGCAGTTTACTACATATTAAATAGATAAACAACAAGGATTTGCGTATAGTATAAGGAATTTATAAATTGAAAAAAAAAATTTAAGAGCTGCAGATTGTAAGGGAGCTCACTGAAGTCCATGATGTTTTCATGGTGGATATTCCCATGATTATAAAATAAATAAATCTGTTCACAGTGTTTTCCTCCCAAAGAACATAAAATCACCATCCTCTAATCAGAAGGAAGTCCTCTGTGACCAGCCACTGTAGAGGTGTCCTTCCTTCCTCTGCCATTGTCAAGCTCCTCTAGGAAGAAAAGGAATATGCAGTTTAACCCCTAAGCATAAGAATCCCTTAGCTGAAGACAGCACACACTGCCAGTAGGCTATAAAAGGGTATATTCCTCCATAATTGAGGTCTCTGGCGAGTGTAAGGCAGGCCTCTCAAGCAGGCGTGAAATAGCTTGAGAGAGCAAGGAAACGTGTGTGGACTTTTTTATTTTGGTTTTGTGGTGGGATACAGTGAGAGTTTATACACAAGGGCAGAGCATGTGTGGATTCAATCTTTTCCTAAGCCAAAGGTAGGAGCAAAGCCTTTCTCACTGCCTTGGATACATGTGGGTCACAAGGGGAAGGAGGGATGAGGCTCTAAAGCTGTCCACAGCCAACTGTCAAAAAATTGGAGTCAGGGCTTCCTTGGTGGCACAGTGGTTGAGAATCTGCCTGCTAATGCAGGGGACACGGGTTCGAGCCCTGGTCTGGGAGGATCCCACATGCCACGGAGCAACTAGGGCCGTGAGCCACAACTACTGAGCCTGCGTGTCTGGAGCCTGTGCTCCGCAACAAGAGAGGCCGCGACAGTGAGAGGCCCGTGCACCGCGATGAAGAGTGGCCCCCGCTTGCCACAACTAGAGAAAGCCCTCGCACAGAAATGAAGACCCAACACAGACAAAAATTAATTAATTAATTAATAAACTCCTACCCCCAACATCTTCTTTAAAAAAAAATTGGAGTCAGAAGCTTCTACTTCCGGCTCTGGCATTTAATAACTTAGAAGCTATCATTCCCAACCTCGCAAGAAAAAAGCAAAATAACTTGAAATAAACTTCTCTTCTTAGATTCTTCACAGCATTTAGGTCACAGGGCAACCCATGATCTTTAAAATTGGGAAAGAGAAAATAAATACAACATTATTAATATTCCCCAAATATTCTGTTCTTACCATGGCCTGTCAAAAAATTCTATTTCAGCAGAGTTTAATGGAAACACAAAAAAGACAGAACAATATCTATGAACCCTAACATAAACTGTCAAATAGAAGATTTATAACCATCATGGGATTACGAAAGGAAAAGACAGAAAAGAACAGAAGAAATTAGTGTAGTAACAATCATTGAGATTTTCCTAAAGTTAATGATACACGACACACTGTAGATCCAGGAAGCTCAGAGGACACTAAACACATAAACAATAAAAATGCACAACCAAGTAGCCCGTATTCAAACTACACAAAAACCAAAGACAACGTGAATACATATGGAAAGAAGCCAGAGGGGAAAACACCTTAGTTATACAGAAATAAAGATTAGAATTAAATCAGACTTCTTTTCAGAAACCATGCAAGAAACAAGAGTGAACTATTTAACGTTTTGAAACAAAAAACAACTCTCCTAGAATTTTGTGTCAAGCGAAATTATCTTCCAAGAATAAAGGAGGAATAAAGACTTTCTTAGAAAAAAATTGAGACTTTGTCTTAATAGACCTACTTTGAAAGAAACATTCAGAAACTCATCAGAAAGAATGTAAATGATGAAGATGCAGGATTAGAAAAACAATATATGAAGGTAAAATATCTACTGTAATTCTTATAATTAATATGGCAGATAACCACTTTGTTTCAAATATGAACAAGAATGTATTTGGCAATTATAAACTTATGGATAAGTGAAATAAATGAGAGCCATGTGACAAGGGACCAGAGATGGGGGAAATGGGAATAACTTCATATGAGGTACTTGCATGCCCAATGAAGTGGTATCGTGGCACTTGACAAATGTGGCTTAGTTGTAAATGTATACTGAAAACTCAAGGGCAAGCACTAAAAAAGTGAAAAAATATGTGTAATTGATATACTAACAGAGGATTAAGAAAAACAATCAGGTAAAATGCTCAGTTAAAGCCAGAGACGGCAGAAAAAGTGGGAAGACAAAAAGAAACAAAGTACAAGGGTAACAAATAAAAACAATAAAAGGTGTGGTAGGTATTAATCCAACTGTATTAGCCACCACTTTAATCAAGGTCCCAATACAACTGAAAGACAAATACAGTAATGACAGATGTTTAAAATCACACTTAATCGTATGTTGTCCACAAGAAATCCACTTTAAACCTAAAGACACAGACAGACGAATGTTAAAAGGATGAAGAAAAATGTCCTATGACAAAGCCAGAGAGGGGCAAGGCTGACAGATCAACCAGGAAATCTTCCAAAGAGGACCACCACTGGCAGGATTTCGGATAGGATGTCTGTGCCCAGAAAAGATCCTGAGGGAGAGGCATGAGGATTCAAACAGTAGTTCCACGTAGTTATTCATGGCTGTCCTCTCATGTCAAATATCCACAACGAATATAAATCTATAAAAAGGAGTCATCCATGACTCTGTGGGGAAAAAAATTAAAACAAAAAAAAATTGGGTCTGCTTGAAATGCACCACGAAAGACAAATAGTTGATAATCATGCTGTGAATCGAAGAGGAGAAGCTGGAGTTTTAGAATTCGGGAAGGAATCTGGAAATTGAGGCATTTATTGCCACTCTAGGAAGAGCTAGGCTAGAGGGACAGGGTCGTGGATTTGAGACCCTGCTCCCCAACCATTTGGAAAACTCAGGAGAAAACGGGTCCCGCCCTGGGGAGAAAGGAGGGACCACACAGCTCCTCATACACAGGTACCCCGGGGACCGAGTCAGTATTGTTCCCTGATGATCCTCCTCGTGGTCACTGCACACCCTGGGGAAGACGCAGGCTGCGGGCGCAGAGCTGCCCAGAGAGGCTAGGAGGCGGGGCCGAAGTCATGGCGCGCAGTGACGGGACAGGACGCCCGGGGTCCCGACTGCAGGCCCCGCCCCCACGCTGCGAGCCGGAGGGAATGAGGTCCCAGTGGCTGTCCAAGTGGACACGGGTTCGCAGACTCCGGAATTGAACGCAGGGAGGCCCGGGTCCCGCCTCGGCCTGTTCCCGCCGGTTCCTACCAATTTCTCCGCTCCGTCTCCACACGCCGGGGAGGCACACTCACCATATCCAGCTTTTCCGGGTCTCCCCGAGGCCCTCCTACGCCTCCCACGACCACTGCAGAAACGACTGGGACCATTAAGGGCGGGGAACGCCAGATATCGCCCTTGGGACATCGGAGTCCGTGGCGACTTTCTTGCGGGTGCTGTGCGTCGCCCCGCCCACCTCCACCAGCGGCGCCCCTGATTGGACAGTTCGAAAGTCCCGCCACTTCGTGCCTGAGTGACTGCAGAGCAGGAGGGCTGGGCTCCGCCCAAACATCTTCTCCTCTAGGTGGTAACCTCACCAGCCAGCTCCATTTGCATTTAAACAGAAAGTTTTCCTGGCCTGAGGCTGCCTATGGTGTTTTCACCCAGCTTTTTGTGAAAGTGTGGGCTCAGATGTGCGCCGGGAATTCCCGATTCAGTCTCAGGTTGGAGAAATACAGAGCAAGAGGATGGCCCAGGCCAGGTCTGCTTGTAACAAATGGGCCATCTGTCCTCTGCAGGTCAAGAGCTTGGCGTAAGGCTGCGGCGAACCACTCATGGAACTATGACCCTTGTTTAGAATGTCAACCATAAGGACCACCAATTATAAAGAGGCAAAATGGCAGTCTATTGAGGGATCTTAGAATTGCAATTCAAGGGGTCACAGATTCTGGAGAGACCCAGAATGGCGTCCGACCCGAGGAAAATGGGTAAAAGTTTTTCTAGGAAAAAGGGGGTTGTTCATTCAGGCTTAAAAACTTCTTTACCAAGAATTTGGATTGGAGGGTAAAATTCGTCTATACATACCATTGGGTTACGGAACACATCTCATCCGTTTCTAGGGAAAGGTATGTTTTCTTTAGTCCAGAATAAGTCCAGTTATCATCATCATTATTTGGCAACTCAGCAATTATTCAGCCATTTTATTTAGAGAGCTCAGCAAAATTCCAACGCGGGAAGAAAGATGGGGGTCCTTTGGTCACATCTCACTCGTTCCTGACACAGTTCTTTTCATAAGAAACACACTTAAGTGTGACCTCACCGTCTGTAACAGAGGCTGGTCCATTTTAATCTTTGATCTTCGCGAGCACTGAGATTTCCCTCATCGCTTTTCCGCCCCCACTCTTTTGGTACTTAAGGTAGAGAATCCCAGAACACTTGGCCCTGGTGAGAAATTTGAAGCCCGCAGTCCTAGGTGGGTGCAAGGACTCTGCTCAGTCTAACCATAGGGTGTGAGATGTGTTCATTAAGTTCTCATGTCTGCATTTACACTGAAAGGAAATTTATTTTACATCAGTTTTTGCTGCAAACCCTAGTGAACTTTGAAATGTAAACGACTATGACATCCCTAAGGCAATTGATTCCTATTATTTCTGTTACAAGAAAAACAATAAATCATCCTGTAAACTTGGGATTCATCTGGAAACTCTTCCCCCACAGCTTTCTTGAGGTATCATTGACTAACAAAATTGTCTATCCTTCTGTTACTACCACATCTTGATTACCTTTGTTTAGTACAAAGTTTTGAAATCAAGAAATGTTAATCCTACAATTTTTTTTTCTTTTTCAAGAATGGTGTGGCTATTCTGGTTTCCTTACAATTCCCTATAAATTTATGAAAGAGATTGCCAATCAAATTACTGTTCAGATTATGATTATTGAATCTTAGATCATTTTGCAGAGAAGGGCCATTTCAACAATATTAAGTCTTCTGATCCATGAAACTGGGATGTTTTCCCATTTGTTTATACATTAATTAATTTCTTTCAAACATGTTTGTAGTTTTCAGAGTATTTGTTTTATACTTCCTTTGTTATATTTATTCTGTTTTATTGCCTTTGATTCTATTGTAAATACATTTCTTTTCTGAACTTCATTATCAGAATGTTCATTGCAACTGTATAAAAATGCAGTTGTTTTTATTTTGATCTTGTATCATACAACCTTGTTAAATTCAATTACTAGTTCCTATAGTTTTTTTTTAGCAGACCCTAGAGTTTATTATATATAAGATACCTGACTGGAAGTAGAGACAGTTTTACATCTTTCTAACCAATATGCACGCATATTAATCCTTTTCTTGCCTAATGAGTTCTTGGCTAAAATCTCCAATAAACTGTCAAACAGAAGTGACAAGAGTAGACATCTTTTGTTAGTTATGGCTGGGGGTAAGCATTCACTGTTTCACCATTAAATATAATATTAGCTGTGGGTTTTCCATAGATGCTCAATATGAGGTTAGGACATTTCCTTCCATTTTATTTTATTTTTTTATTTTTGGCTGCGTTGGGTCTTCATTGCTGTGCGAGGGCTTTCTCCAGTTGCCGTGAGCAGGGGCTACTCTTCGTTGCAGTGCACAGGCTTCTCATTGCCGTGGCTTCTCTTGTTGTGGAGCACGGGCTCTCGGCACCCGGGCTTCAGTAGTTATAGTATGTGGGCTCAGTAGTTGTGGCTCGCAGGCTCTAGAGCACAGGCTCAGTAGTTGTGGTGTGTGGACTTAGCTGCTCTGCAGCATGTGGGATCTTCCCGGACCAGGGCTCGAACATGTGTCCCCTGCGTTGGCAGGCAGATTCTTAACCACTGCGCCACCAGGGAAGCCCTCCTATTTTTGGTGAGTGTTTTAATCATGAAGGGGTATTATTTCTTTTGTCAATTATTTCTTTGAATCTATTTAGAAGACCTTGCATCTATTGACCTCACTCATTACATTAATGATTTTGAGATGTTAATCCAAACTTTCATCCCAGGAACAAATCCCACTTGGTCATGATGTATAATTCTTTTTATCTGTGGCTGTATTGAGTTTGCTAGTATTTGTTGGGTGTTTTTCCATCCATATTCACAAAAGAAATAGGTGTGTCTTTTTTTTTTGGTACTTCATGTGTTGGCTTTGGTATTAGAGTAGTTCTGGCCTCACAAAATGAGTGTGAAGTATTGTCTTCATTCTATTACTTACAAGACTTTGTGAAAATCAGTAATAAACCTGACACCCAGGGGAGAAACCCGACGGTCCCTAACCCACCATGCCTAAATTGTCTCTATAAACAAGTACACCTGTCTTAGGCAAGGAGGCAAGGAAGCCAACCGCCCCACCCTCCCATTCTAGTAAAAACCTCCCTCCTGGCAAACTTGCAGAAAACCAGAACTAACTGTATCTACTAGTTGTGTTTACATGACAGCAAAAAGAGGGCTTAACCATAAGAATCCAGGATAATCTGAGTGAACTTCAAAAGTGGGACAAAGTTCACTCTACAGCCGATTGCCATCTCATCGTAATAATAAAATCTCCACCCCTCACCCCCCTGCCATATTGGTTCTACCTGCTTCTGACCCAGACCCAGAAGGGCCACCACACAGCAGCAGAAAAGAGAACTGAATTGCATTCCAGGAAACCTCCATCCATTTCCACGAGTCAGGATGACAAAAGACACTCGTCCCCTGTAACCTCCTTCACCATTTTCTATAAAAAGCTCATCCCTGCTTGTAATCAGAGAGAAGGTGTCTTTAGAGCATTAGCTCCCCTTCTCTTTCTCTGGCCATTGAAGAAAAGCCTGTCGTCCTTGCACCAAACTCAGTTTCCTTATTGGCAGCTCAAACCTGAGCAGGAAAGAACTCCCTGACCCAGCCAGGGGGTCTTTGGTTCAGCTAGGGGCCAGGAGGGGAGTCTCCAGTCTAATTCAGTAACAAATCTTCTTTAAAATTTTTGGAGAACTTTGTGTAGAAGCCATCTACGCAAAGGTAGAGTCTAGGTTTATTTTACGGGTGGATTTTGTTTACTAACTCAACCACTTCACTTTTTATAGTTCTATTCTGATTTTCTGGGGTTTTTTTCTTTTTCTGTTGTT
This sequence comes from Lagenorhynchus albirostris, assembly GCF_949774975.1. Classification (NCBI taxonomy): domain Eukaryota; kingdom Metazoa; phylum Chordata; class Mammalia; order Artiodactyla; family Delphinidae; genus Lagenorhynchus; species Lagenorhynchus albirostris. Next base: position 161,152,319 of record NC_083097.1, on the reverse strand, counting down.
TTTTTCTTTTTACTAATATGTAGTTTTTAAACTTATTATTGAAATATAGCTGATTTACACTGTTGTGTTAGTTTCTGCTGTACAGCAAAGTGATTCAGTTATACATATACATTCTTTTTTATATTCTTTTCCTTTATGATTTATCACATGATATTGAATCTAGTTCCCTGTGCTATACAGTAGGACCTTATTGTTTATCCATTCTATATATAATAGTTTGCATCTGCTAATTCTCTACTAATATGTTTTGTTTTCTAGTCTATTTTGCCTGGTATTTATATAATCTCTCCAGTTTTCATGTTGGTGTACCTATCATACGCTTTTACTTTCAATCTGTTGGTGTCTTTGCATCTAACGTGTGCTTCCTCTCAGGTAGAAGGTAGTTGGGTCCCTGGGCTGAGCAGCTGGGAGTGTGTCAAGCAGAGTAGATTGGAGCTTTGTTTTCCTTAGACACACCAAGGACAAAGTTAATGGCAGGAGCTGAGCTCTGCTGGAGTAACGAGATAAGAGGACCACATCTATCAATCCTGAGGTCAAGGAAACCTCCCTATCTGCACATGTGCAGGAAGGCTCCTTGGAGGTCAAAAAGGGAGGGGGCACCACCCCACAAAAAGTGTGGACATACTCCTGAAGTCCTCTGTGTTGGAATCCATTTTGGCAAAAAGTTGCGCACGCATATTGGGGAGAGCTCTAGGACAGGTCAAGTGTGGAAAACAAACGAGATAACTGGCCAAACGTAAACAAAGATCCAGAAGAACTGCCCTGTATAAATGATGTAACCACCTCTTTACTGTGCTCCTCATTAGGGAGGACCCCACACCCCTTCTCTCCAGGTGTGTATTTCTGCCTTGCTTCTGTCTTAAACAAACTGTTTCTCTGTGTGCTCTCCCACATGATATGCTGTGTCTCTGATAATAAACTCTGTACCTGTTTTTACAGTTTTTGCCTCTTTGAGAAATCCATTTTTCAAATGGGGCAAGAGCCAGGGGAAATTTGCTTCTAGCCTGGTGGTCTAGCAGCTAGGATTCCTGGGTTTTCATCCAGGCTACCCAGGTTCAATTCCTGGGCAGGAAACTAAAACCTAGCTTCAAGACCACTTGCTGTTGTCTCTCTGAGATCACCTCTACACAGAATATAAATTTAGATCATCGTTTGTTTGTTTAATCTGGGGTGACAATCTCTTCCTCCTGTTTGGATCATGTAATCCATTCACATTTAGTATTTTTGACATAGTTGCAATTATACCTGCCATTTTACTTTTTGTTTTCTACAATTCCCATGTTGTTTTTAGTTCTTAGTCCTCCTTTACAAGTTTCTTTTGCATTAAGTGAATATTTTCAAGTGTAACACTTTCATTTTCAAATGACTTCTCCATTATATATTTAAAAACATTTCAGAGGTTGCCGTCTTAACATAGATGTATTAAATTACTAAAATGAGACTCAGATTTATACTAGCTTAATTCCAGTGATACATGGAAAGGTTACTCATATAAAGCTCTATTCCCTTTTGCCATTTTTGTGTTATTATTGTTATGCAGATTACTTCAACTTATGAAATAACCCCCAAAGTATTTTCTTACACTTATCTACCATCTGTAGTCATCTCCTTAGCCCAGTACAGCTTTACTCCCACCTTTGTGCTCTTTAATGGCAAATGCACTCACTACACAGATATTCTCTCTATGTTGCACATTAGACTGTTACGGTTACTAGACTGTGTGTTACTACACAGTCTAGTAACACATTACATACATAGGATTTATACAGTTCCTTTGACATCAGTTGAAAGAAGAAAAGAGAAAATATGTATTGATTCTACCTTTTCTAATTACAGAATTACCTGTATGAGTGTTTTTGTTTCTTTATGTTGATATGAATTACCTTCTGGAGTCCCTTGCTTACAGCCTGAAGAACTCCTCCAGTAATTCCTGTGGGGCAATTGACGGTCAATATATTCTTTTAGCTTTTGTTGATCTGAAAAATGAAGGGCAGCCTTCATTTTTTTCAGAAGGCAGTTTTGGTGAATATAGGATTGTTGGTTGACAGGTTTTTTTCCTAGTGCGCTTTGAATGTTTCCCTCTGCCTCTGGCCTCCCTGTTTTTTGCTGAGACATCACCTGGTTTTACTGGGGTCTCCTTGTAAGAGTTGGGTCATTTTTCAATTGCTCTTTATTCCCACCATCTGGTTCCTACCTTCCTATTTCTTTGCATGTCTCATATTTTGTTGTAAACTAGACATTTTAGCTAATATATTGCAGCAACTCTGGGTTCTGGACCCATTCCTTCTGGGGATTATTATGGTTATGTGCCTATTTATTTGTTCAGTGACTGCCTGGATTATTTTAATGAAGCCCGTTCCCACTGTACTGAGAAGTCAGAGCTGGTGTATTGAATTAAGAATATGCAGATTATGACCTGCTGAATAACGGGCACATCGTGTTCTTGACCTTAAAAATGGAAGTTATTTGGGCTTCCCTGGTGGTGCAGTGGTTGAGAGTCCGCCTGCCGATGCAGGGGACGCGGGTTCGTGCCCCGGTCCGGGAAGATCCCACATGCCGCGGAGCGGCTGAGCCCGTGAGCCATGGCCGCTGAGCCTGCGCATCCGGAGTCTGTGCTCCGCAACGGGAGAGGCCACAACAGTGAGAGGCCCGCGTACTGCAAAAAAAAAAAAAAAAAAAAAAGAAGTTATTTTACCAGTAAAAATGAGTTTATGCAGGAACAGCAAAGGATTGCGACTCTGGACAAGCAAGCTATAACAAAAGCCATAGTCAAGACCAACAAAGAAAGGAGAGGAATGTTGTTTTATTGAGATAAAGGAGAAAGTTGGGAGGAGCTTTTTTTTTTTTTTTTTTTTTGGCTGTGCCGCACAGCATGCAGGATCCCAGTTCCCTGACCAGGGATCAAACCTGCACCCCCTGCATTGGAAGCACAGAGCCTTAACCACTGGACCACCAGGGAAGTCGGGAGAAGTTGCTTTGATGGAAAGTCCACTGGAGAAAAGTGAGAGTTCAGGGTGATGACAGTTTCTCATTGGCTGAGCTGCTGGGCAACTCAATTTTTTGTAGGAAATGCAATGTACATTCTTCTCTTTGTGACCTATAAAGGATGACTCTTTCCTGATGAAGATTCTACTGTTGAGGTGTGTAAATGACAATTCTTCCTACAACTGATGTGGAGAGGTACTGGGCTACAGGTCCCCATCATAGGCTCCCAACTCCATTTTAGTGAGGTTCTCTTTTATAAATTCTCATAACCATCCACATGGGGTGGGCAGGTATCTCCCTCAGCAAATGAGTTCCCACTTTGGGTAAGTGAAACCCATGGGGTTGTTTTGATTGAAGGTGCAGTTTCAATAAACCCAGAGAAAGCAAGTTCAGCCAGGAGATCTATTACTTACACATCCCAGAAGTTGGGGGCTGAGGGGGGCCGTTACAATGACCCTGGGAAAAGGGCAGTCCTCAGTCCCAGGTCAGAAGCAAGCAGGAGAGAGAGTAGGCACCTACCAATTATAAGACGGATGGCGCTGTCAAGTAAAAAAACAGTGCACAACCTAAAAGCTGACAAATATGTTTTTTAAATTAATTAATTAATTATATTTTTGGCTGCGTTGGGTCTTCGTTGCTGCGCACAGGCTTTCTCTAGTTGTGGCGAGTGGGGGTTACTCTTCGTTGCAGTACATGGGCTTCTCATTGTGGTGGCTTCTCTTGTTGTGGAGCATGGGCTCTAGGCGCATGGGCTTCAGTAGTTGTGGCTTGCGGGCTCTAGAGCGCAGGCTCGGTAGTTGTGGCGAACGGGCTTAGTTGCTCCGTGGCATGTGGGATCTTCCCAGACCAGTGCTCGAACCTATGTCCCCTGCATTGGCAGGTGGTTTCTTAACCACTGCGCCACCAGGGAAGCCCGAGAAATCTGTTTTATTTGGCAGAACTTCTGAGGACTCAAGCCCTGGAGACAGCCTCTCAGATAACTCTGAGGGACTGCTCTGAAGAGGTTAGGGAGGAGACAGAATACATAGGAATTTTTACAATAAAAACCAGATAGTTGGAACATGAAAATCAGGTAGTCTGGTTAATTAAAGAAAACCAGATATCTCAGGTTAACGAATTTAGCACTTTCCCATGTACAGGAAGATGCAATAATCTGGGCTCACTGAAATCGTTCCTTTGATATGCACCTTAACTTACTATCCTTGATGGTCCTTACTATCTAGGACCAGTATCCTGCTCTTCTCCATCCTGAATCCCCTCAGGGAGCACCCTTGGGGGTGGGAGCAGCACTTGCTGGCTAGATGGCCCCAACATCCTTTGTTTACTGATATGGCAGATAACAGTCTTCATCCACAGTGCAAAGGTCACTAACTTTTCACAAGCATAACTCTAAGTGGTTTTATTGTTTGTTTTTGTTGTCGTTTGCTTGTTTTTGGCCACGCCTGGCAGCACGTGGGATCTTACTTTCACAACCAGGAATGGAACCTGTGCCCCCTGCATTGGAAGCACGGAGTCTCAGCCACTGGACCGCCAGGGAAGTCCCCCTAAGTGGTTATTTTAATAAATGTCCTGAGAAAACCTTAGCAGGAAATAAGAGTGGAATCCTAACCTCAAGTCTTTATCTAAATGTCCAGATTCTGGGTGTGAGCAGGGTTATCATACTGTAAAATGCCTAGGCAGTGACTAGGAAAGACAAAAGCAGTTTTTTGAAAAGTGGTTTTTCTCACCACACCCCAGACATAGTGAAACCTCTAACACAGGTCCTCAGATTGGGCGCAGCTTTGGGTAAACCTGCTGTATCCTGGGATGACAGGACCATTGGTGAGGCTCTCTTGCTCTTTCACAGACCTCACCCAGTGGTGAAATTAAATCAATCTGTGGCTGATGGCTTGACTGTTTTCACCGACACGGAGCAGAGAGGGGGATGAGAGCAGGAAAGGGCATAATTTACTCTCCAATTTATTCAATGCAATTATGGTTCCTTTGTAGAAATATCTCCCAAAATCAGTACGTGATATTTGTTTAACCCTTGGAATCCTCCTCTCAGCACTCTAAGCTCCCAACTCTACCCAGAAAACTAGGCAGTGTACAGGTAGGCTACTTTCATTAAATACAGAATCTACTCCTAACTGATTTTCACCTCATTTTCCACTTTTTTGCTAGGGTCCTTTGACTTCCACTTTTCATAATCTTTTGCCAGGCACTTTAATTCTTTGGAAAGGTAGTCAGAGCTCACTTCCCACCCACCCACCTACACCCCACCACCCCGTACTCAGGAAAAAACCTCTGTGCCACTCCTGGAGCTGTTTGGGGGTAATAGGAAGCCTCTCTGAACGACAATCCCATCCTAAGAGCTGAGTGCTCAATGGAGGGGAGACAGCAGCCAGTGGTCCTCTTGGTTGTATCTTCAGGCACCTCAGGAATGACTTATGATACAGCCGCCTCACCTGCTGGGAGGAGGGCAATCAACACCCTGTACTGTCAGTGCACACAAAGGCATCACCTCTGTTCCATGTGTAGGGAATAAAAGAATCGTGTCCCAAGTTTGTAAGAAGAGTCATCCAGCAAGTATTAACCCCCAGCAACAGGCAGTGGGGGCCGGTTTGAAAAGTTGAAGTCTGTTCTTTCTAGGAAAACAGTCCTCTTGAGTGGGAGCTGCGGTAACATTGTGCCATGTTTTCTAGGTCACAGTAGTCTAAAGTGGAATCTTCAGCAACCTAAGCTGAGAGGAGCTAGAGAGGGAGTGAAATAAAATGCGTATTTTATGGCAAGTCAAGAAAAATTTAAACAAATTCTTCTCTGCCCTTTGGCTTCCTCTCTCCTCCCACTGTGCATTGTGTATCTGCATTATGCATCAGCTAGACCTCCCCCATCAGCAGGAATGTCTGCTCAACCATAAAGAGTAACATTTTTCTAGCATCAACAAGACAACTCCTTAAAAGATAACATTTCTTGATCTTGTAAGGGGTCACATGACCCACCATGATCCTGCTTAGATCTGGATTATGTAAACTGTCAGTAATATGTCATTTGATGTACAGCCCTCTACCTCAAAAACCTTATATAACTGTGCCTTGATTTCTTTTTTTTTTTTTTTTTTTTCCGAAGTGTAAGCTTTTACTACTCCAGCACAGCTTGGACTTCACCAATGCCTACCTTCGTGGGGCATGTAGTGTGGCTCATGATTGCAGACACAAAATCATTTGAAGCCTGTGCTACAGCTCTGGGCTACTTTCAAAGACATTCAGTTACACGAACCGTGACTTGCTTCTAAAAATGTGAGTCCCATTTTCATTTTCCTTCCTCTCTGCCTTGCTCCCTACTTCCCGCCTTCTTGGGACTTCTCACTGTCTGGGTAACAAAGCTTGGGCCTAGCCAAACCTGGGGTAGAGAGACCCCTCTGTCACAAGCAGTGCCCGGGCCTGAGGCTGAGCCTGTGGCCTCTGGAGCCCAACCTAGCTTGGTGCAGCACCAAGGGGTGGCCTGTTAGGCTAGTTCCCGGCTCCCTGGGGAAGCCTGCGGACACTGGCCTGATGGGAGGCGCTACTGCACTCCCTGGGGCCTCTCAGAACTCCCACTTCTAGTTAGTGGACCGAACCACGGGACAGCCACACCTCACTTTTCCTTTTCCCAATTACAAGCAGCTGGGAGGGCCCCTGGCCTCATCAGCTCTGTCATCAGAGTGGCTGCTTTTCCCCAGGGCTTCAGCAAAGTCCGAAAAGAAGGGCTAAGGGCTGCTGCTGTAGGCCTGGGCTGCAGAGGCCCCGCCCAGCTCTCAGGGGAACTGGCACCCCGCTAGTCCCACTGGACCACTCACCTCTCCTCCTTGGCCTGTGCAGCCAGCAGCCTTCAGACCTGCCCTCCTCCCCGCCACCGGCCCCACCAACGACATCGGCTTTCCTCTCCCGCGAATGCTGGCCTCAAGGCAGGCTGTTGAGAAGTCCTGCCCTACTGACAGCCAGCAGCAGTCAGCCCGGAGGGCTCTGAGCCCTGCCTGTGCCCACACCCCAAGAGCAGCAAGGCCACCACCTGCCCTCCTCCGTGAGGACGGAGCCCCCACCCCCCTGCCCACAGACTGCAGAGGGTTCGCGAGCTGTGAGAACTTCCAACCATGAGAATTTTGACCTCCGGGTTTAGGGATCTGACCAGATGGACAGTTCAGCTCTGAAACTCATCACTCTCTTTGGGGCCCTGCCTGTTCTGTTGTTCCAGGCCCAAGTCTGGGAAGGAGCTGGACGACAGCAGCTGCAGGCTGTCTAGGACCCCATCCTCGTGCAAGGCCAGCTTCTGCAGCATCTTCTGTTGTGCTGGCGTGATGACGTTCTGCGGGGGCTGTGACGACATCGAGCCGTCCAGGAGTGATCCTTCCATAGCTGTGGGCTGGAGCCCCGGGCCGCTCCCCCAGCTCGACTCTCGGGTGGTACCCCCTTGAGTGCAGCCAGCCTGCCTGAGGGGTGCTGGTGCACAAACGGCGGCCCCTGGGCCAGAGCTGCCTGGCTGGGCTGGGCCCAGGGGGCAGCTTGGGGTCAGCAATGCAGGGCAGCAGATAGGCCGGACATGCTCTTGTCTCTATCCACGGGCTGGCTGGCACCTTTCTGCGGCCTCTCTGGAGCCTGGGCCAGGCCTCCCGAGGGCGCTGCCAGGGGCTGCCATGGGCGGGCACCGCTCAGGGCACTGCTGGTGGTGGACACGTAGGAGTTCTCTTGCGGGAAAAGGGTTGGCGGCTGGCGGCCTCTGGCTCCAGAGACAGCCCTGCCACTGCTGCCTGCAGCTTCTCCAGCCTCTGGTACACCTGGTTCGTGGGAGGGGGGGTGGGGGCGGTCTCCTCTTGGCCCGGTGGTGCAGGCAGCAGCAAGCCAGATGGCCCAGGGCCAGGCCCAGCTCTGGTGGACATGGCCCGGGCCTGCGTTCCAGGTGTTTCTTGTAGATTTGGGTGGAGATCGGGGCCGCTCAGGCATCTGCAGCCAGACCTGCTTGGAGTGTGGTCTGGGTGCTTTTCAGGGCCACCCCAGCCTCCTCGGCTTCCTCTTCAACAAGGTCTTTCAGATACTTGGTCTGGGCACCGTGCATCCTCACAGCCCTCCAGCCTGTGCCGTGACTTCTAACGAGCGAAACAGTTCTCAGAGCTTTCTGAGATGCTCTTCCCAGGTTACAATCCTCAAATTTGGCTCAAATAAAATTTTCCAATTCTTTCTTAGATTGACGGATTAATTTTTCATTCACAGGGAGTGCTCTTGGTTCAAATAACACAGACTCATATTTCATACAAATCTTTATGAGTTTTTCTCTTCTTCAAGTTTTATTGAGATATAATTGCATACATCACTGAAGGTGTACCACATAATAATTTGACCCACATACATCAATGCAATGCAAACTTATCACACTAAATTTAACGAGCATCCATCATCTCCTATAGATACAAAAATAAGAAATAGAAAATAAAGTTTTTCCTTGTGGTGAGAACTCTTAGAATTTATTCTCTCAGCTACTTTCATATACCACATACAGCAGTGCAAATTATATTTGCCATGTTGTACATTACATCCTTAGTATTTATTTATCTTTGAACTGGAAGTTTTGACCTTTTGACTGCATTTATTGAATTCCCCTCCCCCACCTCTGGTAATCACAAATCTGCTCTCTATTCCTATGAGTTTGTTTGCTTTTGAAATATAATTGACCTACAACACTACGTTAGTTCCTCTTACACAACACTGTGATTCAATATTTCTATACATTTCAAAATGATCACTGTGATAAATCTAGTTACAATATGCCACCTTACAAAGATACTACATGGTTATTGACTCTTCCTAGATTTACTTGAACAAATGTTCTTCATCTGCTGTTTGCCTTTAAGACTATTTCTGGCAGCTTGAAATATTTGTTATTAAAATAATTTTCACCAGTTTTGTTGAGGAGTGAGTCTGAAGACCTCCTCACACTGTAAGGACATCCTAATACATTTAGTATGAAGCCCATTCCAGTCAATAGAGAATGAAAGTGATAGCTCTAAAATCACTTGTCATTTTATATGTGATCAAAATTGAGAAATTTTGTTTTTTATGATTTCCAAAACGATACTGAACACTTCACAAAATTTACTGTTTAGGAGATTACACAGAAAAAATGACTCCTCAATTATAAGGCACAATTTGATTTCTAATAGATAAAAATTAAAATACAATGTTAGTCATGATCCTTCACATAAACAGAACCATCATGATGCGTGTAAGTGTATGTGTTTATACACATATATTAATTTTCCTTTTCCTTTTTTTTCCTCTTTAAGAAAGTGGCTCATGTTCTTATGGAGGATTAGCTAAATAAAAAATATGCAATCGAGGGAATTCCCTGGAAGTCCAGTGATTAGGACTCTGCGCTTTCACTGTTGAGGGCCCAGGTTCAAACACTGGTCAGGGAACTAAGTTCCCACAAGCCATGTGGCACAGCCAAAAAAAAAAAAAAACAATCTAAATGGGCACGTTGGAAACCTAAGGGAAGAATTGTAGTTGAAGTCCAAACGCAGTCTAGTGGCAGAATACTTCTGGTTCAGGGAAGATCAGTTTTTGTTCTGTTAAGAACTACAGGGGCTTCCCTGGTGGTGCAGTGGTTAAGAATCTGCCTGACAATGCAGGGGACACAGGTTCCAGCCCTGGTCCGGGAAGATCCCACATGTGGCAGAGTAACTAAGCCTGTGCACCACAACTACTGAGCCTGCACTCTAGAGCCCACGAGCGACAACTACTGAGCCCGCGTGCCACAACTACTGAAGCCCGCGTGCCTAGAGCCCATGCTCCATGACAAGAGAAGCCACCACAATGAGAAGTCTGCGCACAGCAATGAAGAGTAACCCCTTCGGGCTTCCCTGGTGGCGCAGTGGTTGAGAGTCCACCTGCCGATGCAGGGGACATGGGTTTGTGCCCCGGTCTGGGAAGATCCCACATGCCGTGAAGTGGCTAGGCCCATGAGCCATGGCCGCTGAGCCTGCGTGTCCGGAGCCTGTGCTCTGCAACGGGAGAGGTCACAACAGTGAGAGGCCCGCGTACCACAAAAAAAAAAAAAAAGAGTAGCTCCTGCTTGCCACAACTATGGAAGGCCTGCTCACAGCAACGAAGACCCAATGCAGCCAAAAAACAAAAAATCAGAGCAGAAATAAGTGAAATAGGGACTAAAAAAACAGAAAAGATCAATGAAACTAAGAGCTGGTTCTTCGATAAACCTTTAGCCAGACTCATCAAGAAAAAAAGAGGGCCAAAATCAATAAAATCAGAATGGAAAAAAGAAAAGTTACAACCAATACCACAGAAATACAAAATAACATAAGATACTAGTATGAACAATTACATGCCCATAAAATGGACAACCTGGAAGAAATGAAGAAATTCTTAGAAATGTACAAACACCCAAGATTTAATCAGGAAGAAACAGAAAAAAAAATTGCTAATTATCAGGGAAATGCAAATCAAAACTGCAATAAGGTACCACCTCACAGCAGTCAGACTGTCCATCATTAAAAAGTCTACAAATAACAAATGCTGGAGAAGGTGTGGAGAAAAGGGAACCTTCCTACATTGTTGGTAGGAATGTAAATTGGTGCATCCACTTTGGAACACAGTATGGAGGTTCCTCAAAAAACTAAAAATAAAGTTGCCATATGATCCAGCAATTCCACTCCTGGGCGTATATCCAGACAAAACTATAATTCAATAGATACATGCATCTCTATATTCAGAGCAGTGCTATTTACAATAGCCAAGACATGGAAACAACCTAAATGTCCATCGACAGATGAATGGACAAAGAAAATGTGGTACATATAAACAAGGGAATACTACTCAGCCAGAAAAAAGAAGGAAATAATGCCATTTTCAGCAACATGGATGGACCTAGAGATTATCACACTAAGTGAAGTAAGTCAGAAAGAGAGAGACAAATACTATATGATATCACTTATATGTGAAATCTAAAATATCACACAAATCAACATATCTACAAAATATTATATATATAGGAGGGATAAAAAAATGGTCCTACTGTATAGCACAGGGAACTATATTCAATATCCTGTGATAAACCATAATGGAAAACAATATGGAAAAGAATATATATGGAAAAGAATATATATGTATATATATTATATATATTATATATATATATATATATATATAACTGTGTCACTTTGCTATATGGCAGAAATTAACAAAACATTGTAAATAAACTATTCTTCAATAAAATTTTTTAAAAATTAAAAAAAAAACAGGAATAGGGGACGAGGCGCTATGCCTATTTATATACACTGGTTACTCTATGCACATTAAAGGAATGGAGAAGGTGTAAAAAAAATGACACAACTGAATGTATTTAGGAAACAGAAATAGACTTACAGACATAGAGAACAGACTTGTGGTTGCCAAGGGGGAGAGGGGGTGGGGGGAGGGATGGATTGGGAGATTGGGATTAGCGGAGGCCAACTATTATACATAGAATAGATAAACAACAAGGTCTTACTGTATAGCAAAGGGAACTATATTCAATATCTGTGATAAACAATAATGGAAAACAATATGAAAAAGAATGTGTATATGTATAACTGAACCACCCTGCTGCACAGCAGAAATTAACACAACATTGTAAATCAACTATACTTCAATAAGATAAACATAAAAAAAAAAAGAGTATAGTGTTTCAGAAAGGGATCACTGGCAAAGTAGTCCTTTCTTTCTCCCTTGCCAGCTTTGTATTGCCTCACAATTTACCTAAATTTATAGACCTCAGTTAAGTCACTAAAATGATTTCAAAAATATTACCTAGTATACTAAGAAGTGAATTTATGTATTTTATAACCCTATCTCTAACAATGATAAAAGATAAAATGCAAAACCATAAAAATGACCAATAGTCCCCTCTTCTTACTAATATAATTGAACGAAGCTTCTTACTAATTAAGTTTATCTCCACAACACTGTTTTTGCCTTCAGGAAAATGATTATGAACACCAACGATAAAATAAACTGCCTGAAAGCATTCAATAAAGAAAAATGTCTTGCTATCTTGTATAGCAATCAAATCCTCTAACACAAGTGAAAATGCTGTAAGAAGTCCTCTCAAGCACACTGTTACTATTATATACCACAGTCGTATAGGGTTTGTAATCATTTTTTTTAATTGAAGTATATAGTTGCTTTACAATTTTGTGTTAACTTCTGCTGTACAGCAAAGTGATTCAGTTATACACATAGATATTCCTTTTAGTATTTTTTCCATTATAGTTTATTAAAGGATACTGAATACAGTTCCCTGTGCTATACACTGGGACCTTGTTGTTTGTCTATAATCATTCTGAATAGAATAGTTTTAATCACATACAATAAAATAAACACATTGAGGGATTATATTGAGCTAAAAGTAATACGAAACATGCATAGCCATCCTGACAGAAAGAAGGTGCTTATTCTCACATGGAAACAATGAGTCAAGGAAGCCACTGCACAATGAAGCAGAGAAACAAACTCCCATGTCATTCTTTCTGGCGGCACCATTGTGAATGCCGTGGTGAGTCAGGAACACATACTCACTAGCACTGTTAACAGCATAAACTGTTTTCAACACAAATTAGACATTATAAAGATATAATTCAGAGAAGAGTGGAATCAGAGAATATTCCCAACCATAAAACACTGAAATACTTTCATGGTGGATATAAGAAGACTTACAGAAAAAATTCAAACTCTGATGGATCTTTTATGTGGAAGGTGTGAAGACATCAGGGGAAACTACACATCTATAAAAATGGTAATCAAACACTTGTTGGTGGTGTTGACAATACTCTTGACTATAAAGACACAGAATCTGGAAAATAAGCTGGAAGATGGTGTCATTGAAGCTCCTATGTGTCTGCCTCTCTCCCAGTCTGGGGACTCCAATATCTAAAGAATGTCTTCTTTGCACCTGCTTTAAAATCACACAGGTGAATTATTGGTGAATGCTGATATGGAACCAAAAAAAGGATGGATTCTGGAAAGTCTAGGTCTTAATATTACTCACAGGCAAGATATCTCCAACTCCAGATTTTTTGTATTATCACAAGCCTCATAGTCTATTCAACTAATACGAGTGAGAAGAAAACACAAAAAGCAAATAGGAAAAATCATAATTTACATAACAGTATGCTCTTTGACATCCTAGCCATACATAAAATTTATTCCAAGTGTTCAATAGAATGGAATGGAAAAAGGCTCCTATACGCACCACCACAAAAAAGGATCTTTCTCAGTAAAAAGGGTGAAATAGGGATTTCCCTGGTGGTGCAGCTGGTGCAGCGGTTAAGAATCCGCCTGCCAAAGCAGGGAGCACAGGTTTGAGCCCCGGTCTGGAAAGATCCCACAAGCCGCAGAGCAACTAAGCCCGTGTGCCACAACTACTGAGCCTGCGCTCTAGAGCCTGCGAGCCACAACTACTGAAGCCCACGTGCCTAGAGCCCATGCTCTGCAACAAAGAGAAGCCACTGCAATGAGAAGCCTGCGCACCTCAATGAAGAGTAGCCCCCACTCGCCACAACTAGAGAAAGCCCACGTGCAGCAACAAAGACCCAACGCAGCCAAAAATAAATAAATAAATATTTCTAAAAAGGGTGAAACATATATAATGGATTATGAATATCCAGGAACTGCCACACAATACTACTAGGAAAATTCCAACAAATACCAAACTGCCATTTTTCAATGTCCCATTAACAGAGAATGAATAGAACATTATAAAAATTTAAGCCTAATTGCATATTAGAAATACACGTAAATTCACCCATGGATCCAACAGGCTTCAAATGTAAAGAGAAAAAAATCATTGTCTGATTAAAGGAAAAATAAGTACCTTTGAAACTTATGATTATTGTTGAAAGACAACTTATGGAATTAACTCACATTAATATTCATTTCTGAAATTAGTATAAATCCATCATTCAAGGATACACATGAAGAAATACCCTTAGTAAAAACAAAATATTTATAAACTTTTAAAACAACTCTTTCATATTGAAGGTTTTCTGGAACATTAGGCACGGAGTACTTTCTATCTACTTATCTCATGTTACTACTATTTATACTTCTTTTCCATGGGAGTTTTCACATGTAATGATATGGGTCAAAGTGTTTCTCAGGTTTTTTTTTAATTAACATATTTATTGAGGTATAATTGCTTTACATTTTGTGTTAGTTGCTGCTACATAACAATGTGAATCAGCTATACATATACATATATCTCCATATCCCCTCCCTCTTGCGTCTCCCTCCCACCCTTTGTATCCCACACCTCTAAATGGTCACAGAGCACCAAGCTGACCTCCCTGTACTATGCGGCTGCTTCCCACTAGCTATTTATTTTATATTTGGTAGTGTATATATGTCAATGTCACTCTCTCACTTCGTCTCAGCTTACCCTTCCCCCTCCCCGCGTCCTCAAGTCCATTCTCTCTGTCTGGTCAGGGAACTATGAGATGTGGCAACTACGAGTTCGCATACTGCAACCAAAGATCCAGCATGCCTCAATGAAGATTGAAGATCCTGCATGCCACAACTAAGACCCAGCACAGCAAAATAAATAAATAAATATTGGGTTGGCCAAAAACTTCCTTCGGTTTTTAAGTAAAAATGAAAGACACATTTTTCATTTTCACCAAAAACTTTATTGAACAGCATATTCACCATTTTGTTCCATTACCTTCTGCCATTTTTCTGGCAACTTCATAATTCCATCTTTCCAAAACTTTTTATCTTTTTGAGTAAAGAACTGTTCAAGGTGCCTTTTACAGTCTTCCAGGGAATTGAAATTTTTTCCAGTAAGAGAATTTTGTAAAGACCAAAATAAATGGAAATCCAAAGGTGCAATGTCTGGTGAATATGGCAGATGAATCAGAACTTCCCAGCCAAGCTGTAACAGTTTTTGCCTGGTCATCAAAGAAATATGTGGTCTTGCGTCATCCTGATGGAAGATTACGCATTTTCTGTTGACTAATTCTGGATGCTTTATGTTGAGTGCTGCTTTCAGTTGGTCTAACTGTGAGCAGTACTTGTTGGAATTGATCGTTTTGTTTTCCAGAAGGAGCTCATAATAGAGGACTCCCTTCCAATCCCCCCATATACACAACATCACCTTTTTTGGATGAAGACCAGCCTTTGGTGTGGTTTGTGGTGGCTTGTTTCACTTGCCCCACGATTTTTTCTGTTCCACATTATTGTACAGTATCCACTTTTCATCACCCGTCCCAATTTGTTTTAAAAACGGAACGTTTTCATTACATTTCAGTAGAGAATCGCACGCAGAAGTACGATCAAGAAGGTTTTTTTTTGCTTAACTTATGTGGAACTCAAACATCAAAGCGACTGACATAACCAAGCTGGTGCAAATGATTTTCAGCACTTGATTTGGATATTTTGAGTATGTAGGCTATCTCCCACGTGGTATAATGTCGATTGCTCTCAATTAATGTCTCCATTTGATCACTATCAACTTCAACTGGTCTACCCCAATGTGGAGCATCGTCCAGCAAGAAATCTCTAGCATGAAACTTGGTAAATGAATTTTGACACGTTTGGTCAGTCACAGCACCTTCTCCATAAACTGCACAATTGTTTTTTGCTTTTCAGTTGCGTTTTTGCCTTTCTTGAAATAATAAAGCATAATATGCCGAAAATGTTACTTTTTCCCTTACATCACCAATATTAAAATGGCTACACAAAAATTCACCAATTTTGATTTTTTTTAAATGCTTACTGATATGAGAACTGCCACAATACAATCTAACAAAATTGTTTCAAATGAAGTTAAAGACAACTTAGTGCTACTAGACCATTTTTTTAATTAAAAAAAATTTTTTTAATTTATTTATTTTTGGCTGCATTAGGTATTTGTTGCTGCATGCAGGCTTTCTCTAGTTGCAGCCAGCAGGGGTTACTCTTCGTTGTGGTGCGTGGTCTTCTCATTGCAGTGGCTTCTTTTGTTGCAGAGCACAAGCTCTAGGCATGTGGGCTCAGTAGTTGTGGCTTGCAGGCTCTAGAGCACAAGCTCAGTAGTTGTGGTACATGGACTTAGTTGCTCCACGGCATGTGGGATCTTCCCAGACCAGGGATTGGACCCTTGTCCCCTGCATTGGCAGGCAGATTCTTACCCACTGTGCCACCAGGGAAGCTCTGCTAGACCATCTTACAGAAAAACACAAACAAACCTTTGGCCAACGTAATATTTTTGAAAAACTTACTCACATTGCATAATGATTAAATGAAGAAAGCTACAAGGTTTTTCTGAATATTCATACATAAAAAGGATAGTTTAATATATTCTTTGAGGAAATGAAAAGTAACATTTGTTAGCTAATGAAAGCTTCAAAAAGAGTTGGTAAAATATTTGAAAAGACTACAAAAACTACTGTTTCACAAAAAATTCAAACAGTTTCAATCATGTAAAATAAAAGACAATAAAAAACATGTTGGGGGATTATATTCAGCTACAAGTAACAGGAAACACCCATAGCCATCTTGACAGAAGGAGGTGCTTATTCTCACATGGAAACAATGGGCCACCAATGTCCCTGTGCAATGCAGTAGAGAAACAAACTCCCATGTCATTCGTTTTGGTGGCACCTTTGTGAATGTTGTGGTGAGTCAGGAACACATACTAGTATTACTAGTATTATTAACAACATAAAGTGTTTCCTACACATATTAGACACTATAAAGATATAATCCAGAGAGGAGTGTAATCAGAGACTATTACCAATCATAAAATACTGAAATAACTTTCAAAGTGGACACAAGAGGCCTTACAGAAAAAATTCAAACTCTGATGGATCTTTGATGTGTAAGCTGTGAAGATATCAGGGGAACCTACATGTCTATAAAAATGGAAATCAAGCATTTTTTGATGGTGTTGAGGACACTCTTGACTACAAGGACACAGAATCTGGAAAATAAGCTGGGAGATGGTGTCCTTGAAGCTCCTACGTATCTGCCTCTCTCCCAGTGTGGGGAATCCACTATCTGAAGAATGTCTTCTCCGCATCTGCTTTAAAATCGCACACAGGTGAGCTGTTGGTGAATGCTAACATGGAACCACAAAAGGGATAGATTCTGGAAAGTCTAGGTCCTAATACGACTCATAGGCAAGATATCTCCAATTCCAGATTTTCTGTATTATCACAAGTCTCACAGTCTATTCAACAAATACCAGTCAGAAGGAAACACAAAAAGCAAATAGGAAAAATCATAATTTACATAACAGTATACTCTTTGACATATTAGTCATACATAAAATTTATTCCAAGTGTTTAATAGAATGGAAAATGGGAAAAGGCTCCTATACACACCACCACCAGAAAGGATCTTTCTCAGTAAAAAGGATACAATATATACAATATATTATATACCTAGGAACTGCCACACAAAACTACTAGGAAATCCCAACAAATACCTAACTGCCATTTTTTAATGGCCCATTAACAGAGGATGAATAGAACATTATAAAAATTTAAGTCTCACTGAATACTAGAAATACACTTAAATTCATCCATGAATCCAACAGGCTTCAGAAGTAAATAGAACAAAGTAACTATCCAAGTAAAGGAAAAATCACTACCTTTAAACGTTATGTACTATTGTTGAAAGACGAATTACAGAATGAATTCACATTAATATTCATTTGTGAAATTGGTAGAAATCCACCATTGAAGGATACACTTGAAGAAAGATCCTGAGTAAACACAACATATTTATAAATTTTTGTTTGTTTGGCTGCATTGGGTCTTTGCTGCTGTACATGGGCTTTCTCTAGTTGTGGCGAGCGGGGGCTGCTTTTCTTTGCAGTGCATGGGCTTCTCATTGTGGCGGCTTCCCTTGTTGTGGAGAATGGGCTCTAGGCGCATAGGCTTCAGTAGTTGTGGCACGTGGGCTCAGTAGTTGTGGCTCATGGGCTCTAGAGCCCAGGCTCAGTAGTCGTGGCACATGGGCTTAGTTGCTCTGTGGCATGTGGGATCTTCCAGGACTAGGGCTCGAACCCATGTACCCTGTATTGGCAGGCAGATTCTTAACCACTGCACCACCAGGAAAGTCCTATAAACTTTTAAAACAACTCTTTCTGGACTTCACTGGCAGTCCAGTGGTTAAGACTCCGCACTTCCATTGCACGGGGCACAGGTTTGATCCCTGATTGGGGAACTTAGATGCCCCACATGCTGCACAGCCTGGCCAAAAAATAATAATAATAAATAAAAATTTTAAAAACTCTTTCATATTGAAGGTTTTTTGGAACATTAGGCATAGATTACTTTCCATCAAGTTATCTCATGTTACTTACATTTATACTTCTTTTCCATGGGAGTTTTTACATGTAATGATATCGACCAACAACCCAGGCTGTTTACAAATAAGGTTTTATCTAGTAAACCCTTTTATGGTTTCATAAACTACAAAGATCAGAAAAGCTATTCCCACATTCGTCATATTTTATATGATTTCTGTCCAGTGTGCAGTCTCAGGTCTTTGAACGACTGAGAGGCAAATGAAGGATTTCCCACATTCCTGTCATTGATAGGGTTTCTGTCCAGGGTGAATTCTTTCATGCACTTGAACATATGCAGAAGTGAAGGTTTCCCTTCATTTTTACATTCATAGGGTTTTTCTCAAGTATGGGTCCTTCGATGTATTTTCAAAACTGCTAGATATCTATAACTTTTACCACATTGTTCACATTGATATGGTTTCTCTCCAGTGTGACTCCTTTCATGTGTTTTAAGAGAACTGGGATTAATGAATACTCTCTCACATTCTTTACATTTATAAGGTCCATCCCCAGTGTGTGTTATCATGTGTTTCTGAAGGGTTATTTTCCATGTGAAGGCTTTCCCACATTCCTTACATTCATAGGGTTTTTCTCCAGTGTGGATTCTTTCATGATTTCGAAGAGACCGGGCAGTATTCAATACTTTAGAACATGTTTTACACACATATGGTGTCTCTCCTGTGTGATGTCTTTTGTGTAGCTGTAAGGAACTGAAATGATTGAAGGCTTTACCACACTGCTTACATTCATAGAGTTTCTCTCCCCTGTGAATTCTTTCATGGATTTGAATAGTTTCAGGACTTTTAAAGGCTTTTCCACATTGTTTACATTGATAGGGTTTCTCTCCGTTGTGACTGCTTTCATGCATTCGAAGACAACTGGGATAAATGAATGCTTTCTCACATTTCTGACATTTATAAGGTAAATCCCCAGCGTGAGTTACCATGTGTTTTCGAAAAGTTGTTTCCCACATGAAGGCTTTCCCACATTCCTTACATTCATAGGGTTTCTCTCCTGTGTGAGTTCTTTTGTGTAGTCGGAAGGATTTTTGATATCGAAAGACTTTTCCACATTGTTCACATTCATAGGGCTTCTCTCCAGTGTGACTCCTTTCATGTGTTCTAAGAGAACTAGGAGAAATGAATGCTTTCCCACATTCTTTACATTTATATACCTTCTCATGGTACTTTTGATACTCTCTTCGTTTGTTTTCAATGTGACATTTCATGTGTCTATTAAAGGATGAATGATGCATGAAGACCTTTGCACATGCACTGCATTCCCATGGTTTTAAACCAGGAGTTTTCTTCTTCAGATTGAGAGTTGGAATAAGGGTGAAATTTTCTCCACAGAAACTACTGCCTTTACTTTCAGAGAGTCTCTCTACCATAGAACTTCTGTAAACAATGAGAAGATTATTAATGATTTCTTTATTAAGAAATCATTTACTTATTGTATTTATTATGATTTATAGGAACAGTGAGGTTTTCTATCTTGTGTGAATTGTTAAAAGTTGAATAAACTGAATGCTCTGCAACAGGACTTCATCTCTTCTATTAAAAAGTGATATTCATGATATTCAAATATAGGGTTTATTGACTGCACACGAACTATATTGGAAACACAGAACATTTATATCACATTTAAGAAAATACTTTTTCGGAGACATTTTCTGAGAATAGAATAACTAAATTTGAAGACTGGGCTATTTGTTTTCGTTGACTTCTTTAAAATTTTCAGAATATACCATGATTCTCACAAGACAATGCTTTGAATTGCGGGTGTGACTCACCTTAATTTTCTCCCCTGGTCTTTGTACTGATCTTCAATGTCATGATCTTCCTGTTTTGTTTCTGAAATGCAGAACCAGAAAAATGATCCCAAAGTACTAGAAATGACAGAAAAATTATTGGACTTTAGGCCCATGATGAGCTCTGACTATGTCTAGTTTCCTTTCTTTCTTCTTCTCTTTATTTTGGGGGGGACGGGTGCTGTGCAGTATGGCCTACAGGATCTTAGTTTCCTGACTAGAGACTGAACTGAGGCCACAGCAGTGGTGAAAGTGCCGAGTCCTAACCACTGCACCACTGGGGATTTCCCTTTGATCCCCACCTCCCCTAGTTTCTTTACCAAAGTTTTCCCTTTCCACATTCCACAACTTTGAACAATATTGACAGGTAAGAAACACTTGTTCTCTAATTGACAAAGGGAGGGAATTTT
This sequence comes from Lagenorhynchus albirostris, assembly GCF_949774975.1. NCBI lineage: Eukaryota > Metazoa > Chordata > Mammalia > Artiodactyla > Delphinidae > Lagenorhynchus > Lagenorhynchus albirostris. The sequence continues at coordinate 161,131,781 of NC_083097.1, read as the reverse complement.
TCATTCTTACCTACTGAGACCAGGTTCTGGAAGTTTTCCCGCATCACATCTCTGTAGAGTTTCCTCTGTGAGGAATCCAGTAAAACCCACTCCTCCAGGGTGAAATTCACAGCCACATCCTCAAAGGCCAATGAGTCCTAAAACACCCAAAATAGGAGCACACTGAGATGCATGAGACTGACAGAACTAGACACCCACACTCGATTTATAGGAAGGTTACATACAATTCTGTTGTTTACAAAGAGTTATTCTATGACTTGATCATGATAAACTTATTCTCCATACTTCCTCAATAATTTAACAGCATCATGAACAAATGGAAATTATTTACACATAACTTCTGTGGTCACAGTATTGCTTATATCACAATAATGGTAGAGCCCAGAGAATGAGAAATACTTTAAAAATGAAAGAAACGTCATTTTAAGAACAACGATTTCTGCTGAAAAAATTCTTTCGTCTTCTTCTTATGACCCACAAGTTACAGTACTCCATGAGGCAGAGGATCAAGATTGCATGAGGTTTTAATAAATAGGCACACAGTGAAGAACTGGAAGCTTTTTTCTAATCCTATCACCTATCATCAGAGGCCAGGGGACCTGTAGAAATCAAACTTTTAACAAAGCCCAGCTGGCCACACTGTCCCAAAGTCCTCCAGGCCTTTAGAAGAAATCACAATCACACACAGTTGCCTGAATATAAATATTCTTCTGCAGATGCACTGCTTTTAAGTTGTATAATGATTAGCATAGACTCTGTTTTTCCTTCCTCTCTACATATAATTTGATGCAGGTAGAAAGTTACTTCAAATTTAGAGCTCAGACATGGGGAAGAAGCATTAATATGTTAGATCACAAAATCCCTATACTCAGGTGCCTCAAGGCGCTTCCAGCCAAAGTTTAGAACACACAGTGCAATTACATGCCCAAAAAACTCTTTCTCTTCACACCATAACAGTATACTCTGGGTCTTACTGCCCTCAAGGAACATGTTAAGAGCTACAGTTTACAAGGGAGCTCACCAAAGTCCATAACACTTTGATGGTGAATTTTCCCATGATTATAAATTATGTAAGGGTTTCATCATTGGCTTCCTCCAAAAGAACATAAATACTCCATCCTGCTATTTCAGGAACAGGAGTTTTCCAAGCAGCCAGTATTGCAACTGCTAAGTGAAAATCTAGTCTGGGATTTATGAAATTAGAAGTTGTGATTCTCCATCTCACAAGAAGAGAATGAAAAAGCTTGAAATAAACAAGTCCTCCCAGAGCCATGAGAGCACTGACTTCAAAGGGTAAACTGGTGCCCTAAAACTGGGAAAGAGAAAAGAAAGACTTTTTTTTTTTTGCGGTATGCGGGCCTCTCACTGTTGTGGCCTCTCCTGTTGCGGAGCACAGGCTCCGGATGCGCAGGCTCAGCGGCCATGGCTCACGGGCCCAGCCGCTCCGCAGCATGAGGGATCCTCCTGGACCAGGGCACAAACCCGCGTCCCCTGCATCGGCAGGTGGACTCTCAACCACTGCACCACCAGGGAAGCCCAGAAAGACATTTTTTAAATATGCCCCAAAGATTCTGTTCTTAAGGCCGGTACCCAAAAAAACTGTTTCACTGTAGTCTAACACAAAGACAAAAAGGATCAAAAAAGATAGAACACAGTATCCATGAACTCTGGCATGACCTTCTTTAACAGAAGATTTAAGATACATATAATGAAAATAATTGAAGGAAAAGAGAGACAGAAATAAGTAACGACCACTGAGATGTTCCTAATATTAATGATAGACAACACCCATAGATCCATGAGGCTCAGTGAACAATAAAAATGAAAACACCTAAAATGGAGACCAAAGTATATTATATTTAAAGTAGAGAGAAAAACAAAGGCAAAGAGAATATATATTGTAAGAAGCCACAGGTATACTTTAGGTATAGAGAAATAAAGATTAGAATCAAACTGGACTTCTTTTCAGGAAAAAAAACCAATAATTATATACATACGTATATATGAAAGAACTAAGTGGATTAAAACATTTAAAGTTTTGAAATTAAAAAAAAAAACAGTGTCCTAGAGTTCTGTTAGGAAGCACAATTATCCTTAAAAAATAGAAGGCCATTTTGAGACAAAAATTGATGGAACTTGTCATTAGTATGCCAACTTTGAAAGACATTAAAATTCATCAGAAAGAACGTAAATTATGTAGGGGAATTAAAAGAGGAATAAATAAAGGTAAACATCTTTTATATTTCTTTTATAATAGATGATACTTTGTCTAAAATCATATTAGCAAGAATGACATTGATAATGATAACCTTGTGGATAAGTGAAATAAATGACAGCCATATCAATAGGGACAGAGGAGGGGAAATGGGAATAGTGTGGTATGAGGTACCTGAACAACCACTGAAGAGGTACTGCATTAAGTTGCAGACTGATGTGGGTTAGTTCTAAATGTATACTGAAAACTCAAGGGCAACCACTAAAAAAGTTCTTTACAAAGGTATAGGTTAAGAATGGAAAAAAGGAAGAATCAGACAAAATGCTCAGTTAAATCCAGAGAAGGTAGAAAAAAGAGAAAAGACAAATGAAAAAATAAGGGCAACAAATAGAAAGAGTAAAAAGTGTTAGATATTAATCCAACCATATTAGTCACCATTTCAATCAACAATGGTCTCAATACAAATGAAAAAAATTACAGTAATATCAGATTTACTTATTCACTTTTATTGAAGTATAGATGATTTACAAAGTTGTGTTAGGTTCTGGTGTACAGAAAAGTGATTCAGATATATATATATATATATATATATATTCATATATATATATCCTTTTTCATATTCTTTTCCATTAAGGTTTTCTACAGGATTTTACAGTACCTTGTGCTATACAATAGGACCTTGTTGTTTATCTATCTTATATATAATAGCTTGTTTCTGCTAATTCCAAACTCCTAATTTATCTCCCCCCCACCCCCTTTCCCCTTTGGTAACCATAACTTTCATTTTGATGTCTGTCTGTTTTTGTTTTGAAAATAAGTTCATTTGTGACATATTTTAGATATCACATATAAGTGATATCATATGGTATTTCTCTTTCTCCATCTGACTTACTTCATGTAGTATGATAATCTGTACATCTATCCATGTTGCTGCAAATGGCATTATTTCACCTTTAATGGCTGAGTAGTATTCCACTGAATATATATACTACATCTTCTTTATCCATACATCTGCCAATGGACATGTAGGTTGTTTCCATGTCTTGGTTGCTGTAAATAGTGCTGCTATGAACATTTGGGTGCCTGTATCATTTCGAATTAGAGTTTTCTCTGGATATATACCCAGGACTCAGATTTCTGGATGATATGGCAACTCTAGTGTTTTGGGGAACCTCCATACTGTTTTCCAAAGTAGATGCACCAATCTACATTGCTTCCAACAGTACAAAAGGGCTCCATTTTCTCCACACCCTCTCTAGCATTTGTTATTTGCAGACTTTTAATGATGGCCATTCTGACCAATGTGAGGTGGGCACCTCACTGCAGTTTTGATTTGCATTTCTCTAACAATTAGCAATGCTGAACATCTTTTCATGTGCCTATTGGCCATATGTATGTCTTCTTTGGAGATATGTCTATTTAGGTCTTCTGCCCATTTTTTATTGGGTTGTCTGTTTTTTGTTATTGGATTGTATGTGCTATTTGTATATTTTAGAAATTAAGCCCCTGTTGGTGGCATCATTGACAAATATTTTCTCCTAGTACGTAGGTTGTGTTTTCATTTTGTTTATGGTTTCCTTTGCTGTACAAAAGCTTATACGTTGTTTGGGACCCATTTGTTTATTTTTACTTTTATTTCTATTGTCTTGAGAGACCGACCTGAGAAAACATTGGTATAATTTATATCAGAGAATGTTTTGTCTATGTTCTCTTCCATGAATTTTATGATGTCATGTCTTACATTTAAGTCTTTAAGCCATTTCGAGTATATTTTTGTATATGGTGTGAGGGTGTGTTCTAACTTCACTGATTTACATGAGGCAGTCCAACTTTCCCAACACCACTTGCTGAAGAGATCGTCTTTTCCCCATTGTATATTCTTGTCTCCTTTGTCAAAGATTAATTGACCATTGGTGTGTGGGTCTATTTCTGGCCTCTCTATTCTGTTCCATTGAGTCTATATTTCTGGTTTTGTGGCAGTATCACACTGTTTTGACAACTTGAACTTTGTATTATTGTCTGAAATCTGGGAGGGTTATGCCTTTAGCTTTTTTCTTTTTCCTCAGAATTGCTTTGGCAATTCTGGGTCTTTTACAGTTCCATATATCTTTTAGGATTATTTGTTCTAGTTCTGTGAAAAAATGTTATGAGTAATTTGATAGGGATCACATTAAATCTGTAGATTACTTTGGGTACTATGGATATTTTAACAAAAATAATTCCTCCAATCCAAGAGTATGGGTTAGCTTTCCTTTTTTTTTTAAATAAACTTATTTATTTATTTTTGGCTGTATTGGGTCTTCATTGCTGCACGCGAGCTTTCTTTAGTTGTGTCGAGCGGGGTCTACTCTTTCTTGTGGTGTGCAGGCTTCTCAGTGCGGTTGCTTCTCTTGTTGCGGAGCACGGGCTCTAGGCACGCAGGCTCTAGAGTGCAGGCTGAGTAGTTGTGGCACATGGACTAAGTTGCTCCATGGCATGTGGGATCTTCCCGGACCAGGGCTTGAACCCGTGTCCCCTGCATCAGCAGGCAGATTCTTAACCACTGTGCCACCAGGGAAGCCCAGCTTTCCATTTTTTGATTCAGTTCAATTTCCTTTATCAATGTTTTATGGTGCTCAACATATCTCTTTCACCTCCTTGGTCAGGTTTGTTCCAAAGTATTTTATTTTTTTCGGTGCATACTGTTTTTTTTTTTACTTTCCCTTTCTGATATCGTAATATGTGATTTTTAAAATTACAATTATATGTAGTCTACCAAAAACTCATTTTAAATATGAAGGCACTGGTAGATGAGAAATAAAGCAATGGAGATAAATACACCATGCCAAAACTAACCAAAAGAATGCTGGCACTCGTATATGAACTTTAGAGAATGCAGATTTCAGACCAAGGAAATCTCAGGGGTAGAAAGGACTTTACATAATGACAAAAAGGTCCATTCTGCAAGAAGGCATAACAATCCTTCATGTGTACATACATAGCAACAAAGCAGCAAAATACATAAGGCAAGACATGAAGAATGCAGGGAGGAATACATAAATCCATTATTATAGTCATACATCAACACCCCCTTATCATAAGCTGTATATAACAGCAGGCAGAAAATCAGGAAGGACAGACTTGCTTTGAAGAATACTATGAAATAACTAAATGTAATTATAATCTAAAGAACACTTCATGCAACAAGAGCTGAATACACATTCTTCTAAAATTCATATGAAACATTCAACCAGACCGAACACTTTCTGGGACATAAAGCATACCTTAACAAATCTGAAAGAAGAAAAGTCCTCCTAGAACTCAAAGGCATTCATCTAGCAATCAATACAAGCAAGAGATTTGGAAAAACCCCTAACACACAGAGGTTCAACAACATATTTCTAAGTAATACATGGGGTCAAAGAAGAAGTCTCAAGAGAAATTAAGATTTGTTTTGAGCTAAATTGTGGCATGTAGCAAAAGCAGTGCCTACAGAGAAATTTATGTCATCATCAACTGGGAAAAAACAAAGGTCTGTAAACAACAACACAAGCATCTACCTTAAGAAACAATAAAGAGGGCTTCCCTGGTGGCGCAGTGGTTGAGAGTCTGCCTGCCGATGCAGGGGACATGGGTTCGTGCCCCGGTCCGGGAAGATCCCACATGCCGTGGAGTGGCTGGGCCCGTGAGCCATGGCCACTGAGCCTGCGCGTCCAGAGCCTGTGCTCCACAATGGGAGAGGCCACAACAGTGAGAGGCCCGTGTACCACAAAAAAAAGAAACAATAAAGAGAAGACGATATAATCACAAAATAAGCAAAATAAAGTTATAAAAATCAGAAAGGAAATTAATGTAATTGTGGGTAATTGAAGGAGAAAAAAACTTTTAAGCTAGTTCTTTGACAAGATTAATAACACTGATAAACATCTAATCAATATGCCTATAAGGGAAGACAGAGGGTAAAAGGAAATATCAGAAAAGAACAAAGGGGGAAATGAAAATTTCAAAGGATTTGGTAAAATACAGCATCCATTTTTAATCACAAACAAGTAATAGAGGGAACTTCTACTTCCTGAAAAAGAACATATTCATGTATCCTGTAGGTAAATTCAAATATTTGGTCTCTAGGACATAATTATCTCTGTGAAACATCTTAAAGATTCTCCAACAACAGATAACTCTTGGAATTAAGAGGCCATATCCTGGGCTTCCCTGGTGGCGCAGTGGTTAAGAAGGTACCTGCCAATGCAGGGGACACGGGTTTGAGCCCAGGTCTGGGAAGATCCCACATGTCGTGGAGCAGCTAAGCCCGTGTGCCACAACTACTGAGCCTGCGCTCTAGAGCCTGTGAGCCACAACTACTGAGCCAACATGCAACAACTACTGAAACCTGCACGTCTAGAGCCCGTGCTCCACAACAAGAGAAGTCACCGCAATAAGAAGACCACGCACCGCAACGAAGAGTAACCGCTGCTCGCCACAACTAGGGAGAAGCCCACGCGCAGCAACGAAAACCCAAAGCAGCCAAATAAATAAATAACATAAATAAATTTATTGAAAAAATAGAAGACATATCTCAAGATTGAAAGATAATCAACTGTTTTCCTGTAGACCCACACTGAACTTGGACAAAGAAGGGAAGGCAATTCAAATGAAAGGAAAATCTTTTAAACAAATAGTGCTGTAAATAATGGATATTCACAAAGAAACACACACACAAACAAAGCAAATGTAAACATAGGACTTACACGTTTTACAAAAAAAGCCTCAAAACACATCACAGATCTAAATGTAAAATGCAAAAGTAATAAACTCCTCGAAAATATCATGGAAGGAAATCTAGGTCACTTTGGGTTTGGTGATGAATTTTCAAATATAACAACAAACACAAGGTCTGTAAAAGAAAAAAAGGATAATTTCACTTCATTAAAATAAAAAACGTCTCCTCTCAGAAAGGCAGTGTTAAGGGAATGAAAAGCCAAGTCACAGGATATGAAAAAATATTAATATTTGCAAAACACTTATGTGATAAATAACTGGTATTCAAAATATCCAGGAACTATTAAAACTCAACAGTAAGAAGATAAATAATCCAATTGAAAATGGGCAAAAGATCTGAACAAACAGCTCCCAAAAAAAGATATATAGAAGGGAAACAGGAAATATGAAAACATGCTCAATGTCAAATGTCAGTGGGAAATTGCAAATAAAACTAGCTATCACTACACACCTATTTAATAACTAAAATGCAAAACACCAAATAGATGTGAAGGTAATCCTCATTCATTGCTGGGGGAAATGGAACTTGGTACCCCTACAAAGGAAGACAGGAGCTCTCTTTCAAAACAAAATATACTCTTAGTATGTATATTAAGACCCAGCAATCACACTCCTTGTTGTTTGTCCAAATGAGATCAACTCTTATATTCACACAAAACTCATACACAAATACCGGTAGGAGCTTTATTCATAACTGGCATGAGTCAACAGGTAAGCAAGATATCTTGCAAGAGTCAAATAATCAGTGGTATATCCATATGATGAAACAGTGTTCACTAATAAAAAGGAATAAAGTATCAAGCTATGAAAACACATGAAGCAAAGCTCAAAAGTATATTGCTATCGGAAAGAAGCCAATCTGGCAGAGCTATATACTATATGATTCCAAGTATAGGAGGGCCTTCAAGTACTTCCCCTCGCAGGCTCAAACGGGGCCTTGGCCTGAAGACACTGACCTCAGGCTCTGCTCCCAACTACAAGTGCTCTCCACCACCACTGATACTTTAAATACACAAACCCTGTTTGAACAATTCAGCAAAATCACTCAAATCCAGTGTTTATGTGGAAATGAGAGAAGAAAATTATAAGCCACTTCTACTAGTTCACCAGGAAGCCCCAAGTATCTATTCCTTTTCAGAAAAAAATGTCAGTCAATTACTTCCAAGGCAATTTCATTTACTACATAATTAATCACGCTTGAATACTTCTCCTCTACAAGTCTAAATCTTGGAACTTTATTCGAAATCCACCAAAAGTAAAGGAGAGGCCACAAAAATTTAACCACACTTCCTCAGGGATTGAATAAAAGCAAAAAATTCTTAACAAATGGAATGTAATATTGGAATTTTTTTCCCCCTGAAATTCACCTCTCTTACCTCTTTGGAAATATTTTATATGGACTTTGAAGCTCTATTTTACACTATTGAAGAAAGAAACTTAAATAAGCGAGTAAATCTTTTGAAGGGGACTAACCTAGGGATGGGCAGGGTAGATCGTCCATAAAAGTTCAAAAAAAACCTCCACAAAAGGACTTCCTATAGGATATCTCTTTCCAGTAAAAAATCAGAAGAAAGGACTTCATACTTCCAAGTGGTCATTGTCGGCTTCTGCTCTTGTAAAATATCCACAGACCACCCCCCGCCCCCAAAATAATACCATCCACGTCACTACGGAAATAGGATAAACAATTAAAATATTTGTTTGAAATGCACTGCGGAGACGAATAGATGATAGGTAATTTGAATCGGAGAGGCGAAACTGACTTTGGGAATGAGGGAAGCGATCTGGAAATTTAATGATTTATTGCCAGCCCTACAAAGAGCTCCTCTGGGGCGCTAAGGTCTTTGAAATTCTGCTTCCCAAACATTTGGAAAACTCAGAGAAAAAATGAAACCGTGTAAGTCAGATGGGACTTGAACCCACGTGCCGGGACTCGAACCCTGCCTAAACCCAGATTGGGACTTGAACCTATGGTCTTTTAATTAGAATCACTCACCTGGTGTTGGACTTACTGAGGCTGGGGTTCTTTGTGTCACAGTGCAGAAGGAATTCAGCAAGAGGCAAAGAGATAGGCAAGATGTAGATTTATTAATATAGGATGCTTGCAAGAGACGCAAGCAGGCAGGGGGGCTCTGCCCTGAGGATTAAGTGGGCTATATTTTTATAGTCAAAGGAAAGTGGGGAAGGGGAAAAAGACTGCCTTCTTCCTCATTCTTCGAGTAGATGTCAGGCTTAGGTCACTAGCTCCTCCTTCCTATGGCATAGGAGAGTGTCTGACCCTAGGAGGTCAAACTAGGACTGTCATAGAGCTTATTCAAATCAGGAGAAAGGTGGTAACATACACTAAAGTATGTTGTATCATCTCAAGTCTCCATATAATGAGGGTCTGCTACTTTGGAATGTCACATTTCTCTTAAAATTCCTGTCCTTGGTGTTAAGGATCATTACCTTGCTGAACTCGACCAGCAGAATGCAGGCCTCATTTTTTCTTTCACTTAATGATCTGGGGCATATCTCATGCTTTTATTTATGGCTTTATACTTAAGGAGGCCTGATTGGTTCCACAACATTTTCGATAGCTTTCTTGAGCGATCAATAAGTTACAGTGGTCTCCCAAAGTTCCCTAGGTTTCCCTCTCTATTTACAATCCCCTACTGGGACTTCTACAACTACCAGTGTAACTATCCTATTCTATCCCTATCAAAACAGGTGCCCCCTGGGGCAGAAAGGAAAGGCTGAGACCCCTCAGACCACAGCTAATCCCACGACCGAACCCTGGAGAACGAGTCCCAATTGTCACCTTTAGGCCGTGCCTGAGGTCACCACACAATCTGGGGGGAGAGGAGGGGCTGCAGAGCAGCCGGGTGAGGCTCCGGGGCCAAAGTTCCTGCAGCGAAGTGACCGAACAGGACGCCCGGGGCCCGAGTTGCCAGGCCAACCCCGCCACTGAGACCCGGAGGGGACTGAGGTCCGAGCAGCGCCCCAGACCCCCGCGTATCCGCAGACTCCGGAGTTGACCGCGAAGTGACCGGGTCAAAAAAGATGGCCGGTTTCGGCCGGTTGCGACCAGTCCCTTCGCAGCGTCCACAGCCCGGCTCAGCACACTCACCATTTCGAGGTTTCCTGGGTCTGTCTGAGTCCCTCCTAACGACTCCAAGGACTAGTGCAGAACACAGGGCAACAGAAGGTACGTGAGAGTTAACAGGTTAGTGAACCGACGAATACACGCGATCCCTCCGCTGTAGAAGGTAAGGAAGTCCACGCCTGAGTGGGGGACCGCTCCGCCCACCTGCCTCAGCGGCCGCGTGGTTGGACAGATCTCAATACCCCGCCCCCTAGTGCCTCCCACCTGTGGGAGGTGGGATGGGACCTGTCCCCGCCTGGCACGTTTGCTTGGTAAAACAACATTTCCTGGCTTGGGATCGTCTCAGTTGTCTTCCGCAGCTCCTCCTGCACTGGGATTCCTGATTCTGTTTCAAGATGCAGCAAGTACAGATAAGAGGATGGCCCAGG